>NC_142938.1:56185605-56280500 GCF_046866305.1 Octopus bimaculoides | reverse complement strand
TAAGGGGAAACAACTATATAAATCATATAATGTATCATCTTATGTAAAGTTGGTAATCTGCTAAAGTTGACATTTGCTGCATTTGGTACAATGCTGAATGCATATTCCTTGTTTGTTGATGGTCAATTTATCCATCATTGTGCTGTTAAATTCACTCATTATTATAGGCATTCTCATGGTTCCTGATATGCTCCTAAAAATGTCAGTTACAATAACACATCCTGCATAAAGTTCAATGAACTGTTATTAGTCAACATAAAGACTTGGCATAAAGTTCAAGTAAAAATTTTGGGTCAATCTGTCAGAATATCCTCAGGAGAGTAACTAAGAATTAATTCTATTTCATGGTGGAAAGGTAGACATGGAAAAACAACATCCAACCAGAAAACATGTACATCAAAAAAATTTAGCTGACTACCTTGACATAAAATGTTACCAAAAAAAAAAAAAACACTGCAAAACCCCACAATTATTTCATCCAGTCAGTACTAAAATTATTTAGCTGTAAAAAATATGTGGGTTATTTTCAACAAAAAATCTATCTAAAGCATGATAACAGTAGTTCGGTGAATAATTAACTCTTTAGCATTCAGATTACTCTGTCAAATGCAATGTTTATTTATTCTCATTATTTTGAATTAATCATGTGTAATTTTGATGCTTTGGGATTTTTTTATAATTGTTTATTTTCAAAATGACATTATAGGGTGGGTGAGAGAGGCTAGGTCTAACTACTTTGAACATAAAACAGGTAGAATATTTGGCCTGGACATAGCCAGATCAAATGCAAAAGGGTTAATTTGAAGGAGAATATGCAGTGAAGAAAAACAACTTAATATAGACTATAACCATACCTGTCTATTTCAATGGAACTGACATTTTTGTATTCAATATCACAAGAGAATTTGGATGTTGACTTGAAGTTTTCAATAACCAACAGACTGGCTGTAAAAAAAACAAAAATAAAGCAAAGAAGTATGTATATATATTCCTGACCAAAATATTATTTTCTGATTTCATACATAATTCTTGTAGACTTAGAAAAATGAGCAAATTGGAAAGACTTTTATGTGATCAGATCAAATACAGAAGCAGAGAAATACTTCCAAAGAATAGTGAACAAATTCTAAATGTGGAAGCAAAGCTTAAAATTGTAAGAGCTTAAAGTAAATTTAGCAAAATTGAAAATTTTAGTGAACAAGGAAGAAGTCAGGGACTCTACTGCCATCTATGTTAGGGCTGTTTGTTAAGCAAAAATAAGAAATAAAATAAGAGTATGCAGGAATTCTATTCAGGTACACAAGCTATTTCAGTGAGATTCTTGGACTTTGTGTGAAGACACACAAGAATATGGAACAAAACAGTTGACAGCTGTTATTTGGACGCCAATGATTTGGCACAACTGACTGGACATTCAGCCAGTTTCGGTGCACAGAAATATACACAAAGAAACAAAGAGAAAGAGAGAGAAAGAAAGGTGGAGAGAGAACAACAGAAACATTAAAATGTATTCAAGAGTCAAGTAACTTGTAAGATTTGTAAAAGGCATTAAAGCATAAATGTGAGACAGAATAAACACTGCAGGTTCACTACTGGGGTTTAAACCATGTAACTATCACTTATTGGGTTTCTGTATGACATGTAACACAAAGAGTGCTTTCTCCCTGCACACTTTCACGAATTTACCTACCCTGTCCAATCCTCTGTACCACTTCTGTTATATTTACCTTTCTATACCTTATGGTTGTGAGAGCTGGACTCTTACAGCTGACATGCAGTGAAGAATCCAGGTATTTGAGCACAAGTGCTTTCGGAGACTATTACACATGATGTACACAGAACAAAATGAATAGCTTTGTCAGGCAGCAAGTCAACAAATACACTGGCAGACAGGAATCACTCCTTGTGCAGATAAGACGAAAGCTTGTCTGGTACGGGCATGTATCCTGTCACAACTCCCTGTCTAAAATTATTCTTCAGGACACATTTAAGGGAGAGCAAAAGAGAGGCAGGCAGAGAAAATCCTGGTTTGACAGCATCAAAGACTGAACAGGTCACAACACAGCAAACTTGCTACATATGACAGAGAACAGTGACTAATGGTGACAGTTGACTATGAAAGTGTCTAGAGTGACACCCCAGTGACTGTCTGTATCAGTTAAGGGATGATAATGATGAAGATGGTAACCTTCACACATTTTCATCATGTTTGTGGTGGTAGTGGTGGAGGGATGCATGCTAGGAATGTGGCTGCAGTGCCAGGGGGGAAGTAGTCTGAAAGTTTGGGGACCACTGGTCTAGAGAGTCGGGGGGGGGGGTGTTAGGGAGAGAAATAAGTAAGGAAACTAACTGGTTCAGGGAGTTGAGGAAGGCAAATGTTTTGGTATGTAATGTGTGAGAATGAAGAGGAGATGTAACTGAAGCCATTGAGGTTGGTGATTTCAGGAAGAAGTGATTTTAGATAGATCTCATGGAATGATGACAGTTGAAGAATGGCACCTTGCAGACTATCAGTCCCAAATCTTGGAAGAAAAATATTAAGAGCTTTTAAAGGATATGACATACTAGAGCAAATTAAACTGACAATTACCAGCCAAACACACACCACTGAGGCTGTTGTTGTTGTTGTCGCTGCCACCACCAGGGCACTGAACTCAGAGATCTTACTTTGACCCTTTAACATTCAGATGCCTTTGCTGTCGCAAAATGGGGTCATTGTAAGCTTTCTGGAGGACTTGCTTTGTTTGAGCTCTTGTGCTAGTGAAAAACTGATGTCCAGCATACACATGTTAATATATAAGCAGTTTGGAGTATTTTGTAAGTTTCTGTAGAGATTCTGTCCAGCTTAACACAAAATTTTATTGTATCGCAAGCTTCCAAATTGTCTTCATGTCCCAAAAGCATTCTGCAAACCAGTCACCTGTGACAAGCAGTATTTAGTTGGTAATGCTTATTTATTCATAGTTTTGAGTGAATCATGTATTATCTTGTAGCTTTGAGATTTCAGTGGTGTAACAGAATATTTTTACAATGACATTGTCAAGTAGTTGTGAAAGGCTGGATCTGGATGGTTTGAACCTAAAACAGGTAGAATATTTGGGCGTTGGGTATGACTGGTTTGAATGCTAAAAGGTCAAAGGAGATTAGAGTTTTGTATTTCTCTGAAATTAATAAATGTCTCTCCTGCAAAAGTCTGAAAATTTCTGGAATGTACTCTGTATTTCGTTTGTAATTCTTAGTACTAATTGTTTCATTTTATGAAAATTTCAAAGGTTGTTGTTTCAGTTTCAATACATTGAGGAAAAAAATCTAATTTTATACACTTGAAATGCAAGTGAAATAGCATACTTATTCGTGTGAGTTTTTCCAATTAAATCATCATCCAGTATTTTAAATCCGAGTTTTGTCCCCGTTAATGGGGGTGGCTGGATCTACCTCAATGCCATAGCAACTGCCCTCACACCATCTCGTACGGTTTTGGGTGTCCTTCTTTCTCAAGCCAACCCTCCCAATCTCCTCCACTTTTTTCTCGGTCTACCTCACTTTTGCAGTCCATTTACCTCAAATGCAAGCACCTGCCTTAGAACATGCTCCTCATCCCTCCTCAACACATGCCCATACCACCACACTCAGTTTGCCCTTGCCAGCCGTTCCATAGATTCCTCCAGCCCCAGCATCCCTATCAAGTCTTCAGTCCTCCTCTTATCAAACAGTTCTCTTGGTCTTCAAAATTGACATTTCTCTCTCTCTCAGACACCATGTCTCACTCCCATACAGCATTGTATCTCTCATGCAACCCCTATAGACCCTTCTTTTCATCTTCAACAAGAACCTTTTCCCATATAAAAACACTCCGCGTTCCCTGAACTTCACCCAGCCAAGTCTCGCTCTTGCTGTCACAGTTGCTTCACATCCACCCTATCTCCCAAATAAATGAAGTATAAAATGAGACCTATACATGAGTAAATATGGTATCTTTTACTTGCTTCAGTCATTAGACCAAAATGTAAAAAAAAAAAAAAAAAAAAAAAAAAAAAAAAACCGAATAAGATTTTCTGGTGAAGTTCTGGTTTATGTACCTCTCATAACTTTTCATTTTTTGGGAACTTTCAGAAAAGTTTTTCGAATTTGTGTTCTGCACAAGGAAATTCATACGATTATGTAAAAAAAAAAAGAAAAAAAAGTGCGTGATTCAAAGGCGATTTAGCTGTTATTTTTTTTACACATCTCACGACCACCTGATACCGCCCTCGTTTCTTTGTCGCACTGACATGTATTGATGTTTTTCAATGTTTTTCTCCCTATAAGTCTGTTTAGTAGAATGACGACGCATCCAAGAGTGGTCCGTTGCTGGTATTTGAGCAAATAATTCGGACTGTCCATATTTTAAACTCTGATTTAAAAAAAAAAAAGGTTCGGAAAAGAGTGGAACTTCTAAAAGTGAAGGGTTAAAAAGTTAAAAATAATCGTATGAATTCCCGTGTGAAGAACACAAATTCGCAAAATTTTCTGAAAATTCCAGAAAAAAAAAAAATGAAAAAAGTTATGAGGGGTTTATACGGGTTGCTTAAACTAGAATTCCGCGGATTTTTTTATACTAAAAAAAGCCTACTTTAAAGTTGGTGGGGTATTAAAACCCACGCTTGAACGAACAAGAAGCACAGCTTTCATATAACTATGGCTAAGTAAGTCAGCACTGATCCAGCAGTCCTAGGGTCAAGGGTGATCCAGACATGACCATCGCATTTTAAGGTATAATTTATCAAGAATTAAATTTCTAGCTGGTCGGGCGACAGCGTAGAAATCAAACCTAGTTGGTTTGATTTCGTTTTTAGCTAAAATTACTTTTGTAATGAGCACAGGCGTTCTATCCATGATCCTCACATTTTTTTTTATTTGTATCAAGAAATAAACAGTCGAATGTGTTCTCAATTCAAGAATTTAACAGCTTTTTCGAACAAACTGAACGACCTAATTGATTCGCGAGCTTCAAGTTTGACATTATTGCATCATACAAATTGACAATCAGAATCGATCAGTGTGACAGTTAAATACGAACAAGAAAACCTGTCGATTGACCAGTTAAAACCGATTTTAGCTCTCACAGCTTTAGTTAATGCCGAATGAATAAGTTACTTCACCTTTCATGAGTCAACGACGGTGGATTCTAGTTTTCAGGTATTCGCCAGACGGGCTAAAAAATAGACACTCCGTTACTCTCTCCCAAAATTCACACCTTAATGTTTGCGAAAAGGTCACATTGGATAATGTAGTCACAGACAGAGCCCTCTTAAACACAGAAAGAACCCCCTACATACATAACCACAGCACACGCAGATTAGCATTGAGCCCTTAAACTTACAGAGATCTCGGGTAAGTGTGCTCATGCCTCCTGAAAATCTAGATGTGATGGCTATGGCCGGAATGTCTTTAATCATAACTGCTCAATCAAGGCCGACTTGAGTCTAAAATACAACAATACTTTAGGAATTTTCTTTAACTATATATTGATACAATTCAACGATACATTAAGGTACGAAATGTAGTTAAAAATTTGGAATAAAATATAAAAGTAACGAGGAATGAGGGTTTATTCTGAAACTGAACTCAGGAATAACAGAAGAATTAGAATGAGTAAGAAATAATTACTTGTGCAGCAAACTGTTATAACAAGTAAATATAGATCGCCAATAATTTAAAATATTGATATATTACGTTAGAAATACATATATCTTAATACTGCAAATATTTCCCTGGTTTACGCTAACAATCAAGGCTGGAACTATCAGAAACTCGGCGACGACTTGCACACGTGTTTTATGTGTACGCAAGCAAATTTATAGCTCAGAAAGGAAATTCCTGATGAAAGTATGAGAACATTTCACAAGTTTATGATTGCATCATCATCATCATGGAAAGAGAGCGGAAGATCAAAGAAAAAAAAGTAACTTCATAAAAAATAAGAACAAAACAAAATAAAAAAACCCCCAATGTATTCTATATTTAAAATTAACACGTACATAATAGAAACATATAGCCATATATAGCTGTTTATACAAATGTTCTACACTGACATATTCGAAAGATAAGCATACACATCCAAATGTCAGGGTGCGTGTACATATATGTGTATTATAACTTCTGCATTTACATTATTTTGAAATAAAGGAACTGAAAAATAAATATCCTGGTTATATCGTCTATTCCTTAAAACAATTATAGAAGACACTTAAAAGGTTGAGATGATGCATGTATATTTCACAGAGAACAAATAACTGGCGAGTTTAATTGTTTAAGTCATGACTAACTTTATATAATTAAGATTATCTAAGTACCAGTTACGCACTGGGATCGATGTAAATCCCATTGTCTGTCCTTGTTTGTCTCCTCTGTGTTTAGCCCCTTGTGGGCAGTAAAGAAATAAGATTATTATTATTAAATAGAGGAAATACTTCAAGGTAAGATCAGAAAGACTATTTTCTGACGTTAGATTATAAATAAACTACATGATTCATTTCAAACTATAGGTAATTTTGGTGGGGTCATAGGTAAGCGAGAAAGAGTATATTATTGTTGAAAATAGTAATGATAAAGTATGCTTACCGACAGCAGCATTTTGTAAGTCGATATTGAGTTTGAGAGGAGCCATGGTCGAAGACGACACTGAGCAACAGTCCGCTACGAAGAGTGAAAGGAATAATGCTAGCAGAGAAGGGAGGTAAATCTTGAGTAAGGGAAGACAACTACGACAGTGCGATTCAGTAAGATTCTGCGTGATAGTGGTGGGGTTCTATTGTAATTACACTTACAGTTAGGTTAACTGGCATATCTACACAAGAGTGTTCCTCCGCCCCGATTTTGTTGTCTCCTAACTTCCATAAAAAAATTTTAAAAAAATGGATTTTTTTTTAATGAAATTTTCTACAAATTCTCTTCAGATGGGGCAGATTCCGATCGGTAGGAAAGACCCCCCCCCCATTTTCTCGAAAATTATAAAAAAAAAAAATTTTTTGCCCAAAACCCACCTTTTCGGATACGGAGATTCCGGAAAATTGCCAAAAATCGCAATTTTGAAATTTTTTGCTCGCCCCTACTCCCTCCCCCCAATTTCTTCTTTTTTACTTTTTCCGTAACCTTACCCTAAAACCCCAACCTTAACCTAACCCTAAAAACCTAACTCTAACCCTAACCCTAACCCTAAGCCAAACCCTAAAACCCTAATCCTAACCCTAAAACCCTAACCCTCTAACCCTAACCCCCTACCCGTAAGTAGAAAAATCATTTGAGATTCTTTTCAGAAATATAATCTCCAAGGGTGGGGTGGGGCGGAAGAGGGTGTAATTTCAAAATGCCGATTTTTGCCAATTTTTTTGCAGATTCGTATTCTCCGTAGCCGAAAATGGGGGTCTGTGTAGAAAAAAAAAAGGGGTATTTTTTGTGGGGTACAAAAAGGAAGTCATGCCTCATAACTTTCAGAAAAATGAGTACTTTCAATGAAATTTTCAACAAATTCTTTTCAGAGTGTGTGAATTACGATTATATCAGAATTTGATGTAAACAGAAAAATGGCGAACACGCACACATACACACTGACACACATCACGATTTTTTTTTGAAATTTCAAGTTTCATTTTGTAGATATATGTGATATGTATGTGTTCGAGTCCACCAATTTTTTTTTTCATATTAAATTCCGATATAATCGTAATCTACATACTCTGAAAGGTATTTGTAGGAAATTTCATGAAAAAAAAAAAAGAAAGAAAAAGAAAATAAACATTTTTCTGAAAGTTATGAGGAAACAAAGCTAACTCGTTTGAATTTTCTGAAACTCTTCTCCCTACCCATGGAGAAAATTATTTCATCATAAATTTAGATATAATCGGAGTTCACACCATCTGAAGCGTGTTTGTAGAAAATGTCATTAAAAAATATCAGTTTTTATGGCTGTTATGAGGAAACAAAATCGTGGTCGGGGGACACCCTTGCGTAGGTGTGCCGGTTAACTTGCAGGGTAGCGAAGTGATTGAATTGACTGAAAGTTTCAAAGAGAATAATTAGCTCAGAAAGTTCACTTGTTTAATTAATGTCTAATTATGACAATGTAATTCAGCGAATAAGAGTCTGCGTTGGAGTGTCTATTGTAATTCCATTCATAGCCAGGTTTCTTTAACTAGAAAGATGGTCGAGTCGACTGTATCATGAGAACTTCGGCCTTTATTCTCGATCTCAGTGCTTGGAGGTCAAATCCCGCCGAAATTGGGGCTGACTAATAAACTAACTGATCAGTACTGGAGTTAATTCCCCCCTCTCTGTCATAATCTTTTCTAAGTTTGGCACAAGGCCAGCAATTTTGAGGGGAGGAGAAGGTCAATTACATCGACTCCAGCGCTTAATTGGTACTCATTTTATCGACGTCCCAAAAGATGGAAGGCAAAGCCGACCTCGGCGTAGTTTGAACTCAGAGCATGAAGAGCCAGAAGACACATCACTAAGTATTTGGTCCGATTTCTGCTAGCCATCACCTTTGTCTATCTATCAAAATAATTCCATTAATTGTCAGGTCTCGTCTCGTTACCTTAGTACACGGTACTGCTCATTGGTATTATTGCACTTATATCAATTCTTTCAAATAACTATCAAATACCTCTTCTGACGTACCATTCATCAGCTTCAGTTTTTTTTCTTGGTGTCAGATCAAAAGGGTTCAGTCATACATATAATAGAACGTCTGTCTCATCGGTTACGCTTTAATGGGAGACTATAACAACAAAAGTGAGTGACAGGCGAACTGCAGTGAGTTCTGAAGTCACTAGTATTTTGTAGTGACGTCATATTGGCGCCAAAAGGCAGGCGCCATTACTGAATCCTTAACCACGCATGCGTGGGTTTCAACATCGAAGCGTTCCCGCTATTATTCGGTCTCTTACCAAGGCAGACAGCGACCAAGCAAGCTCTCCCATTTGAGTGTGGTTGAACCAAGTTGTCTCTATAACGACACCAGCACGAAAAACCGTACATCTACATTTCAGGCTACTCTAAAACCGGACAATTAGATGCTGTTTACCTTTTCCCCCGTACAATAAATATTTGTTGTTGTTGATCAGTTTGGAGTTTCTGCGTTCGGTCCTCTTCCAATTTAATGTAGGAGAGTTAGGTGTATAACTAAAGATATATAACCCACTCTCCTAAAGTGGTGACCCCCGACTAAAGAACGACTGCAGCCACGACAATCTGGACTGATCAGCATCTGAGCAACACGAGTTTCCGGCCGCCGTCATCAGCATCATCATCATAACGACTTTTTGAACAATTTCACAGTGAGATATTGACTCTATAGCATTTCCGACTATACGAACTCACATTGTGCCAGGCTGACACAGACGTTTTTTCTTTTCTTTCTTTCTGACTATTATTTTCCATTTCCTTTCAGGCACGTCAAGGTGGGTTTTCAAAGAAAAAAAGAAAAAAAAAATTTTGCCGCAGACAGTACAAGCTCACAACTAAACACACTACAAAAAAAAAGGAAAACAATACAAAAAAAAAAAAAAAATACTGATCACAAGCCCCTCACTTTTGCTCTGTCCTCTAAAACGGACAAGCTCTCTCCTCGTGCTTTTCGTCACCTGGATTTTATCTCACAATTTACAGGTGACATTCGTCATGTGCCAGGGAAAGAGAATATTCCAGCTGATGCTCTTTCTCGACTTCCTGTGCATTCTATTTCCACTCCCGCGGAAATTGATTTGCTGGCAATTTCACAGGAGCAACCTTCTTTATCAAGTTTAGATTTGACTTCGTCAAAATTCAGCAACTGTAAATTTGCTTATCTTCCACTCCCTTCATCCGAGGGCTCTATATTATGTGACACATCCACAGGTTCTCCTAGGCCTTTAGTACCTACGAACCATCAACGTTCTGTGTTTGATGCCCTTCATTCTTTGTCACATCCGGGCATCTCAGCAACAGTAAAGCTTATGTGTGTATGTAGTATTTACTCTCTCTCTCTCTCTCTCACACACAAAATAGAGAGTGAAGCTTTTTGCCGTTGTTACGTCAATACCGGAAGTTGACATTGAGGAACCTTTTTAAAGAAGTGAATCTTAAATATAAAGCAATATTATTTATTTTTAATTAAAAAAATCAGATGAAGAGCCTAACAGTTATCCGAGGTCAAATTATTCACGCATCACAAGTATGGAAGCATTTGGTGAAGTCGATTACACACACATCTCTGTTTTATATATAGTATAGATTTACTCTCTCTCTCTCTCTCTCATATACACGCACACACACACACACACACACAAAGATGTATGCATATTTATGCATGTACGTATACATGACAACAAACCTCTCTCTCTCACTCTCTCTCTCTCTCTCTCTCTCTGTCACACACACACACTTCCATTTCATCTGATGTGTGATACTCTGTGCGCGTGCGCGTGCGTGTGTGCTTTCGTGCGTGCGTGAGGGGGTTCCACAATCGCAATTTATTTCAATTACTCTTGTGAGGATATTCACGTAAATCATTTTTTTCATTTAAGCCACATTTTAATTTTCGTAAAAGTTTCCAATCATTCATCTGAGAGTCCATCTACAGAATGTCCTCAGATTTCTATACAGCATATTTTGATTTTTTCCTTCCAGTATATAAGCAACAATTTCATTCCAGGGCAACGCCGGGTTGCTCTGCTAGTGTATTTATAAAATTTAGTTACTATTCTGTTTGTAGCTTTTATTTTCTTTTGAAGCCTAGACGACGCATCCAAAAACTTTTCATTTGGACCTCGAACTTCTTAAAATCTTTACTCTTGTACTTTTTTACTTGTTTCAGTCATTTAACTGTGGCCATGCTGGAGCACCGCCTTTAGTCGAGCAAATCGACCCCAGGACTTATTCTTTGTAAACCTAGTACTTATTCTAGCGGTCTCTTTTGCCGAACCACTAAGTTACGGGGACGTAAACACACCAGCATCGGTTGTCAAGCGATGTTGTAGGGGACAAACACAGACACACAAACACACACATATATACATATACATATATACGACGGGCTTCTTTCAGTTTCCGACTACCAAATCCACTCACAAGGCTTTGGTCGGCCGAGGCTACAGTAGAAGACACTTGCCTAAGATGCCATGCAGTGGGACTGAACCCGGAACCATGTGGCTGGTAAGCAAGCTACTTTATTTCATTAAATATTGGCCATTATGGCCTTACAAAGAGGGGACAAACAAGGACAGGCAAACGTAAAGTAGCTGCAGGCTGGACACAGACATTAATGAGATGAGGGTGATAACAAAAAAAGTTGAAATAAAAATGGGAGGGGCACCGGCGCCCACCGACCGATAACCCCTCGAAAACATTGTTCAGTACAACTCACAAGTTCAAAAGTTCAATAAAAATCAAATAGAACATTTTTCTATTTACGTGTAAGCAAGTTGACTCGCCGCCCGCAGACAACTCTGCAGCGACAAGTCAGGGCCCGCAAAAAGGATTGCGAACTCTTTTTTGTCAAGGGTCACCATGACCCTTGACAACAATGAATGCTGTACTACCTAGCAGCCACCATGGACTGAGTGTGCACTCCAAGCAAGCTACTTACCACACAGCCACTCCTGCGCCTAAAATCGTGTACTATTAAAAAATGAATGACATTAAAATAACGAAGGTTATAATTTTATATACATAAAAGCATCATAAATAATTATGACGTTTTATAATGTAAATCTAATATGTTTAAAGCTTCGCTTTTTATACTTTTGATTTTAGATTCATAAGTAACACAGGAAGTTAAAAAAATATGAGTGAATAGGAGGAATTAATTTGTTGGAATATATTTCCTCATTTCCTATAGGAATTATGTCTGCCACTGAAAATGTTGACTCTTCCTCAGGATTTGAGACTAAAGGTCATAAAGTGCAGGTAGATCTCTCCGATAATTTCGGAATTCGTTTTGGAAATAAAAATCAGTTATTCACATTATATCCTGGATCAATTTCTTCTGATGAAAAACTATCAATAGATTCTAGTGACATCACCATTAATACTGACCCCACTTCGTTTGATATAAGAAATATTGCTGATGAAATAAAAGAAATTAAAGCAAACATGGTTACAAAGTCCTGCTATTATAAACTGAAAGAAGAAAATGAATATTTGCATCGAATGATTCACGCTTTGAAAGATTCAAACGAACAAATATTTCGTAAAATTGCTAAAGAATTATTTGAAGTCAAACAACGTGGTACAATTCATACAATGTACACACACAAAACTATTTAACTCAGTACTACAGAGGATAATAATTTCTCTAAGTCCAGTCGAATATTTAAACATTTTATTTGGTTAATATGTAATCTTCATGTTTCGATTTCAAGATGATACTGTTTCACTTTACATTCTTTATTTAGGAAAGATATGAATACCACAGCATCTTATTTTCTTCTCTCCTAAATTAAGAGACAATAAATACAAGTTTTAAGATTTAAAATATGCCAATTATTTCTTTACTTAAGGGATATTCCAATTCTGATACAAATTTTGATTAATTAATACAAAGGCAAAGAAACCTTCGTTTCGTGTGTTCCTTTATTATTTTTTTTATATGTCTATATATTTTACACACGAACATAAACACTTTAGCTCGAAATTCCAGATCTATTAGGGGAAATAAATAAATTTGAGGTGTTCATATATTTTCCAAATACAGTAAAAACAAAAAATAAAGTAAGTCTTCTGGCCATTACTGTCTCGAGTCTTAGGACTCATGGGGACAGCTACTCAGTTCCCATGGTGAATGAATGAATGGAGTCACAATATTCACTCTGAACGGAATACAAGTTCATGACAAGGTTACTCACTTAAAGCAGAGCGAATTGGAGCAATGTGAAATGAAGCTTTTTGTTCAAGAACACAAAGCATCGCCTAGCCTTGGAATCGAAAACACAATCTTGAGATCATATGAGCAACAGCCTTATCATTAGGTCACGTGCTTTCACTCCGAATAGAGTATTCGCACAACAAAGCACTTTTAACTGGAATTCGAAACGGATTTCGGAATGATGTGGTTGAGAACCTAGTACCGCTTGATGGCGCTACTTGCTACAAATTTTTATATGAAGAGTAATGTTGATGATGATGATTATCATCATCACGAACGTCGTTCATGATGTGAGGTCGTTGAGGTACTGCAATCCCTTGCTATAAACATTAATACTGGGAAATTGAATTCTGTCTATTCATTTACATCCGTGGTTTCCAAACAGTTTCGTGCTACCGCTCCCTTGACACCAAGGCCACATTCCTAGTCCCCTCCTCCACTCACCACCACAGACGTAGACCACTTCCAGCAGCAAATTCAAAACAACTGTATTTCATAAATAAAACCTCACCTAAACGACCCACTAATTTGCTGTATTTACATTCATCGGCCCCTTTTGGTTACCCCATTACTGCCCCACTTTTCTTCAACGTCCCCACGCTGAATCTTTCCAATGCCCTCAGGGAGGAAGTACCGCTCATCGGCAAAAGTGATCGATAGAATAAGTACCAAGCTTAAACAGAAAGTACTGGGATCCATTCGTTGGACTAAAATTCTTCAGCCCAATGACTGAAACATGTAAAAAGAATAAAAGAAATAACCGTTTACAGAAAGACAGGATGAACTAAACAGAACAGGAGACACATGGGATGGAGAGTCGTTGAAGAGGTCACAAGATGAGGGGGTTTTCAAACCAAAGACACTAAACTAAGAATAATAGTCCTTTCTACTAAAGGCGCAAGGCCTGAATGGATCCCAGTACTTTCTGTTTAAGCTTGGTACTTATTCTATCGATCACTATTGCCGATGAGCGGTACTTCCTCCCTGAGGGCATTGGAAAGATTCAGCGTGGGGACGTTGAAGAAAAGTGGGGCAGTAATGGGGTAACCAAAAGGGGCCGATGAATGTAAATACAGCAAATTAGTGGGTCGTTTAGGTGAGGTTTTATTTATGAAATACAGTTGTTTTGAATTTGCTGCTGGAAGTGGTCTACGTCTGTGGTGGTGAGTGGAGGAGGGGACTAGGAATGTGGCCTTGGTGTCAAGGCTAGTCGATTAAATCGACCCCAGTACGTAACCGGTACTTAATTTATCGAACCCGAAAGGATGAAAGGCGAAGTCGACCTTGGCGGAATTTGAACTCAGAGCGTAGCGACGGGCGAAATACTGCTAAGCAGTTCGCCCAGCGTGCCAGCTCGCCGCTTTTAAACAAAGACTAACAAGAGCACTCAGAGAGCGCAAACCTCCGCCAACGCAACACCAACGATTAACGATTAACCGGAGATGATTCTTAAGATGAGAATATCTGAAATAAAATCGACTGCTCTCACAAACGAGAATACTAAAAAATAACCCGATCGCTCAAAACGGAAAAATAACCCAAATATATATATATATATATATATATATATATATATATATATATATATATATATTAATTTCTAGTACCGCTGCCGTAGTCTCCTTTAGAGAGACTTAGAAATATATATATATATATATATATATATATATATTGAGTGAGAGGTGAAAGAAGAGAAGATGAAATACTAATACAGAGAGTGTCACGCATTAACTATCAAAAGATTCACGGTAGAGTAAGCCATAATTGTCACTCTGTGCGAGAGTTGCCAGATTTTAATTTTGTTGTATTCTCAAGTCTATAATAATAATAATAATAATAATAATATTGGTACCAACATACACCAGAAAAGGTAATGGACAAAAAGGGGAAGGCAAAAATCCTCTGGAACTTTGATTTCCAGACAGACAAAGTGTTAGAGCACTGAAGGCCTGATATAGTAACCTTTAGGAGGGACAAACAAGAGTGCCTAATAATCGACGTAGCAGTACCAGGAGATCAACACATCATCATGAAAGAAAGAGAAAAAGTTGATAAATATGGATATCTGAGAACTGAGATCGCTAAGATGTGTCAGCTATAAGAGTCGAACATAAGGGTTATCCCTATTTTTATCGGAGTATTGAGTTCAGTACCACCCAATCTGAAAACCTTAGAATACCCTACAATCAAGATGTATTGCAAAAGTCGGCATTACTTGGAACTGCACGCATATTGGTAAAGTACTGTCTGTCTGAGGTCCTTGTTGTGACTTGACAAACAGTACAAACCACCGGTAGACACAATATCTTCAATCAACAAGTTCACGATATTGTATACTGCGTGACGTCTATAATAATAATGATGATAATGGTTTCAAATTTTGGCAGAAGGCCAGCAGGTTTGGGAGCAAGGGTTAAGTCGATTAAATCGACCCAGTATTCAACTGGTACTTATTTTATTGATCCCAAAAAGGCCGAAAGTTGAAGTCGACGCCAGCGGAATCTGAACGCAGAACATAAAGACGGACGAAAGAAACGTCACTAAGTATTTTACCCAGCGCGGTAATGATTCTGCCAACTAATCACCTTAATAATAATAATAATAATCCTTTCTACTACAGGTACAAGGCCTGAAATTTGGGGGAGGGGGATAATCGATTACATTGACCCCCCAATACACAGGTAGTTCTTATTTTATCGACGCCGAAAGGAATTAGTGGGACCATGGTCCAAATCATTCCCCTCAGCCATAGTTCTCCGTCTTCATTGAACCAGTTCTTTTAAATTGATTCGTCAACAGATATTCCCATATATTCTATTTGCTCCAAACGTATTTTTCTTCAGAGATCCCTTCAATCGTCCACTGACCCTTTATCTGATGTTCCCCATATGAAAACTTGTTTTACTTTTCTTTACTACTGCCCCCTTAACTATGATCTATTTATTGATCTCTTTTAACATGAAGGCTCATGGCTCAGTGGTTAGAGCGTCGGGCTCACAATCATGAGGTAGTGAGTTTGATTTCCGGACAGGGCAGTGTGTTGTGTTCTCAAGCAAGACACTTTACTTCACGTTGCTCCAGTTCACTCAGCTGTAGAAATAAGTTGCGACGTCACTGGTGCCAAGCTATATCGGCCTTTGCCTTTTTCTTCGATAGCATCAGTGACGTGGAGAGGGGAGACTGGTATTGTCCGGACTTGTGCCTCGGAGGGTAACCTCCTAAGTGTAATTCTATGGCGATTCATGACCTAAGGAACTTTTACCCAATTTATTGATATCTTTTAATAATGGTTTATAATGCGAGTTCATCAAACAGTTCTTTAAAAATGCGCCTACGACACTCATTTTCGAATATATCCAACATTTGTTTTAGTTTTGGTAACTTACCAGTTTTTATCAGCCAAAAACATTAGAAAAAATTGATAATCGTATAACGAAGGTGTTACTCACTTTCGTTTCTATTAGGCAGATTATATATTTCTTACTTTCAGTTGAAAGTCTATATCACCATATCAACTTTAGTTACGGAAATATCTAACGGTCCCACAACGGTGTTTGATTGAATTTTTATCCATTCCACATAGGTCAGCTCCTCATGATGATACGTGGATAATTCCTTCGAGTAGATTTAGAGACAGGCTTCAAATTTAGTTTCTTATCTCGAAAAGATAATTGTAAAAACGAATATATTTGGGTAAACTTGAACATTAGCCAGTTATTTCGATTGAGTTCTCTATACACACTTCATCAATCTCTGAAGATGCCGTTTAACAGAAACACCGTAACAAAAAAGCCGACACTAAGATTCTTGTCTTGTGGAAGAGATCATTGTTATTTATAAGCTTGACCTTTATGATTAGTTAAGAATAAAATTGACGGTAACCTCCACTGACTGAATCTAAACGATAAACAATTTGAATATTTCCGCAAAACTTACTAATCGAATTTTCTTGATTTTCCGACACCTTTTTTGAGTTCTGAAGAATTTGCATCAGAAGCAGGGTAGGTAAGCCAGCTGCACGTTCAAGATGAAATGGAAATTAATAAAACGTCAAAAAGTGTTCGCGTATTTTCATGAATTTGCATGGACTGAATTAACAATATTATCTAATCAATGTCAGGCCAGATTATAGAGATTAAAGAGTATATGACAATGTTATAGTCTACAGGTGCTAATTCTATCGTGATTTATTCTATTTTTTATTTTATTTTGTTCTGTTTCTTATATCCGTAACACAGATTAGCTTATCTCGGATATAGATGACACAGGAACGGGATGATCAAGAATTAATACCATTAGGGTTAGTGAAAGATGCATTAGAGTATTGCACATTGGTTCCTGGAATTTGATCAATTTTTGACCAACAAATAATCGATTAGATCAATTGACTATACTCTTGTGACATAGTGGCTCCGATGAATTATATTTAGAGAGTATCTTAATTAGGTTAGTAATTAAGGCTAGTTTTATTTTCCGACATCCTTGATGAGTTCTAAAGATACACGACAAAGATAGTGTTGGTAAACCATCGTATTCAAGATTAACTGGAAATATTATTGTTCAGCCCTGATCGAATATATCCACTATTCTGGCTGTGATCATCCTGATATTTTCCCAGATTTTAATATCCAGGACTACATTATACAGTGTGTTCTACAGTGTTTAAAACAATAGAGTGTTATTCGAAGTAGATTTTGCTGTTATTTCTAAATATTCATGCTACTGGACATATAGAAATATTTGTTTTTCAAGAGAGTGGTGAATACTTTGATTAGTCTTCAGGAAAGTATGGTAAACTCAAAATCCTTGAGAGAGTTTGAAGGATGATTGGATCATGTCTGGAAGAATAAAGGGTTTCTTGGCTCATAGAGATTATATGTTCGGAGATTTACAGTTGTGGATTGTGGAGTTGTTAGAATGATGGGATAATTAGTCCACACTTCAACTATTTATTCCGTTCATGGTTCTGGGCAAAGAATAATCTCTCGATATCCTACTCATTAATACTGTGACTTTCTGCTTCGTTGAAAACCCACGTCTATCGCCAGATATTTATAAAATATTTAACGAACATTTTCTAAGTTTTCAGTTCTGGAATCAACTCCATCTGTAATCTATGGAAGAGTTAGTGATTACTTCGAGGAGTGATATGGGCCAACACTGTAAAATAGAGCAGACACGAGAGCTCGGTGAGCTGTGTTTGAATCCCAGTTGTTGCTATTTCATGTCTATAAAACTCTTAAGCATATCTCTCCCTTAAAAACGTTAGATTTGATACCCATAAAGTAATATTAGTATGCAGGTACAGAAGCAGTGAGGAGATGATGATAGCAAGCTGTGTCCAAAGATTGTTAGTTTGCAAAATAAAAAATTCTAAAACATCAAGAGGATCGTTATTATCTTCAAATGTTGATGGATAAGACTGCTGTTAGCTTCATTTAATTGAATTATTTTTAATTTCAACTCATATGATATTAATGCAATGGTTCGTTTCTTTTGCAACAGATCATTTCGGATATACTTCCTCATGTTTCGAAGCAATTCATAAAAGTTTTCATCAAAATTATTAAAGTATGAAACATAGTCGATGTTATTTCCATTTCAAACGTGAAATCTTCGAGACCAAGCAATTTAGTATGTTACTACAATAACTTTTACCTTGTAATGTGTATACAACACAGAGGCTAGGAAGCATTTAAAAAATGGGAGATAGCTCAAATGGAAATCCTATAGAGATTCATAATAAAGTAACGCGGAAGTTCATTCGATAACAACTAGTTTGGTGCCACAGGAGGAATTTCATTTACCAAAACCTCTTTGAAAAAAGAAACTGATTGGAAACAGTGAAATACCTTTTGCTTTTAGAATTGATCTTTGAATAACATTTCCGTCTGCGGGAGATGTTACTTCGTTTTGTAAAACAATAAAACACCGAACGTGCAAAACTAAAACTTTCTCGTTGGAATTTCAGCGTTGAATTATTTGTCAAATGATACGTTAGATGTAAAATAAAAAACAAAACAAAAAAAACAATGCCTTACTTTTCGAAATAGTTGTTCTACATTAGTCAGATATTTCTGTTTTTTTTTTTAATAACACATTTCAAAACAATGGAGATACGAGAAGTTGTTAAAACAAACTTAAATCCATGATTTTCAAACGTTTCCTTGTAGCATTAGTTATGTCAATAACCTGGTGTCAGTTTATATACAACTAGCAGAGGTACCCAGCATTGCTCGGGGTGTGAACGCTTTGTCACTCTAAGAACACTTATTTTCTAGGCTAACGACCAGCGTTGCGAAGTTTTTTTTGAAAAACGTACAGAATTCCATGCCAAAACGTACCAAAATTCACAAAAAATGTACAAAATATTTTAAAAATATGTCACAACCGCAAAATAGAGGAAAATACAGTTTTTCTTAGAAAATTTGAAATATATGGGTGTATAATGACTTGAAATTGATGAAAATACATATAAAAAAGAAAGAATATTGAAATCTAAAATTTCTAAAACGTACAATACAGTCAATTTTTCAGTAAAAACATACAGAACTATACAAACTTACCAACTTCGGCAGCGCTGCTAACGAGTCCTCGAGGTGAAGTCCTGCCACAGAGAGTGTTAGCCCCCGCGATTTGTTGCTCGACATCACAAAATTCACACGAACAGAATGGCCGCCTCAATAACACGTGGAATCATCTTCATCATCACCAGTCATGCCTCGTTGTACAGTCTCAGAGGATCCAAATTCCTCCGCAGCATTATTGGATGCTCACTTTCAGTCCCAATCTGTGGGGAGGGAAACCCGAAGGTTCCAAATGAATTGAGAAATTATGTGGGATAATGAACTACCTCCTCGGGATTTGGTGTTGTATCAATTGACCTGAAGATCTGAGGAATTCCAGGGAGGCACTGCAGCAGCTGCTCATTGAATTGACACTGATATTATTGATATCATTAGTGATTTTTTGGAGCAATTACTGCCTTTTCGCATAGCCAACTGAGATTCTTGTAATTTTCCCTCAAATTGGGAAACACAACGGATTTGAGATCATCAACGGTACTACCGATGGTGCAAACTGGCCTGAGTGGAATTTCTTCACGTGTCTCCAGAGGCATCTTGCCTTCGCCAGGGGTCAAAATATCTTCAGCAAATTTTGCCGACAGTTGGTCACCGTACAGTTGAGCTCTCACGTTAGTGTTAAGACGCAATATTGTGACCTGGTGCCATAATGGAGAGGACTTAAGATACGCCCGGACTTCATCCGCCCTGGTTCCTTTGGGAATTACTGGAAGAGTCTGCCTGAAATCCCCAGACAATAAAAGAGTAACACCCCCCACCAAGGGATCCTGACAGTCCCTGATTTCTAAAGCTTCAAGAGCTCCTTTGTGTGCCATGGTGCATTCATCCAACACAATGAGCTGACACCTTCTAAGCACTTTTGCGTTGTCTGAGCTCTTACTGATGTGGCAAGTAGGAATGTCAGATCTTGTCATATTGAGAAGAAGCTTAAATGTAGACTGTGTTGTTCTGCCACCAGGCAGTAAAGTCTCCGCAACCCCAGAGGATGTCACATCTAATGCGATGCCCTTGTGCTGTCTAACTTTGGCTCGGAGAAGCTTTGTTACATATATTTTTTGTCCCCCCTTGGAGCATCCAGGAAAAATATGCCTCCTCTCCGGTAGAGCACACAATCAACGATAATGCAGTAAGAGCGTTGCTGGTCAGGAAGCAATTTAGGCTCAGTTTGGATGACATATCTCGTGAGAGCCTCAATGTCATAGGACATTTTTTGAAGAATGTACGTGGGAAGAGAATTCGATGTTCCCCGTAATGTTTGGGGCAAGCCATATGTGGGAAGAGCATTTACACCCATTGAAACAATCTTATCTTCGATATCGATCAACTGCATTTGTGCCTGACGTTTCCAGTCTTCAAAGAGCTCATCCATGTACTTGAACCACAATGAACTTGGATCACATAACTTGCATGTTTGCAATATCATTGCAAACAATGTCCTGAGACTTCTGGGGAACTTTGATGCAGCGGCTTCTGCCAGCGTTGCATTCTACTGTGCCCCATCTTTTAGCAACCCTTGCTTGAAGCAGGTCTTCCGGTATGTTCCACATACCTCGCCATCAAAGGTTTTCAGGTAATAGAAACACGTTGGTCCTCTGACCTCGTGCAGTAGAAGATGGAGGTAGAAGCATTCCTGTTGACTGGGATGGACTGTGTAAACTCTCCCAAGGTAATTGTCAAATTTTATACCAGGATGTTCATCAACATCTTGATCGGCCATTCTTTGAGCCCACTTCTTTTTGACTCATGTGTAGTAGGATAGCACCTGTGGATAAAGCAATGTTCGAGCAAATGCATCGACTTAGCAAAGTTTAAAAAACGCTGTCAGAGTGGTTTCATTTGCTTCTTTGGCCATTTTCAAGGTGCACTACCAGCTTTTCAATGACTAGGTGACTTTGGTGCAAAGGAGACCTGAAGGCATCGTTGCTACTGAGGTATCGATCCACTTAGTATTGAGTTACCTCATCTCACCTATTTTCTTTCTGAAAGCCAAACCTGGCAGCATCTGAACCCTTGTTTATATACTTACACACGTATTTGATAGATTTAACAGAGCTGCAAAATTCAACATTGATATGGGCGTTGAATGTCCTGAGTAGGAGTGGACAGTAGGGTACTATCCATCTGTTATCAACTTCGTGCTGTCCAGCCTTAGCAGTAAATCCTCCATCTTCAGGTTTTTTCTTCGCCTGTATGATGGATACCCGTCATGATCAGTCTGGGTTTCCTGAAGAAAACGTCGGGGAAACTTTTTGGTGCACACATTCTCCTTCAGTCAGAGTGAGTTTAAGTTGAAGCCACGTCCACATGGGCTATGCACCACGTTTGCCTTCACTATGGCATACAGTTCCCTATCAGTGGATGGATCTGGTAGCTCGATAGAGATAATCTTATCGATGTCGTTGGATTTTAACTTGGTCGACAACCAAATCAGGATATGAGCATGAGGAAGGCATCTTTTTTTGCCATTCCACAGTGTACATGTCATATTTCCCATGTCCAAGTACCTGACCTTTTATGATGAGGTCCATCAGTTTAATCAACTTTAACCGAAAGACTCTGGCCATGAGGTCATGCTTGTCTTTGGGTTTTTGACCCGCAAAGAGTTCACTACTGTCACTTAGGATTGCATGTGAAGGCGATAAATAGATCAGGTTTCCCATAATGCCGCACATATGTCATTGCACCCTGGGTCCTCTCATGCATATAGCGGAGACCTCCTGTAAAAGTAGATAGAAGAATGCAAACTTGTCCAATGTTTCTGGGAGCTGCATCATTGTTGATACTGTCTCGAAGATGGATGTAGCTGTCACAACGCAGCTTTTTCTGATTTTTTTTTGATGAACCTCAATTTCTCAGACTCCATTTTTGCATTCATATCAACTGCAAATTGGTGGTAGAGTTCTTGTGACCGGTGTAAGTGGTTGAAGCAGTTGTTGCGTGTCAAAGGCGTACGCATAGAAGTCCGTACATGAAACTGTTTTGTTAATTTTCTCTCCAGCATTGTTGGTGCTACACTTTGGAATGCCAAAATGGTAACCGTTCTCACCATGTACAAAGAGAAGGGGATACTGAAGTGCATCGTAGGATCTATGTGTTTCAGTGATCCTTTGTAGCGTATTCCCTCAACGCTTGAGAACAATGTATTTGCTCTTGTATTGGTCACCATGGAAGACAACAGCAATCTCATTGCATGTCGGTGCATTATAGCAGTTTGCATGCTCCCCAGATGGTCTTTGCTCAGTGTTTAGTACAACGGTAAAATTTGGCGTAGTTTCTGTTTTCAAAGCATACCTGAAGCTTTGGACATAGCTGTTTCTAAAATGCATCATCTGAAGTTGCAGAATGAGTTCCATGTCAGTACCAGGTGAAATGGAGTTTCGCTTGCCTGCTTGCTGATGGTAGTTCCCAACAAAGTACAGCTGAAGAAATCGAGGCTTTTCATTTTTCAGAGGCTGGAATGATCCAATCCTGTGATACACCTGTCCCTGTACTTTAAAAGTGGGTATAAATCCACCTTCTCTGACAATATTTGCCCCAAAAGAGGTCATTTGAAGATCGCAATCGTACTTTCGTCTGTTATCCAGGAAGTGCTTCGACTCTGCTGTTGTACATGTAAGCAGAAGCTTCAACGGCTGTGGTGGATCTTCAAGGGGGCGGGCAATTGGACCTTCTCATTGGAGCAACACATTCCGCAATTTTTTCCTGACCATCACTTGGCATTTCAGACCTGGCAAGTAAATGACATATCACCGATCTGAATATCTGAATAGATGGCATAGTTGACATTGGGGTCATAGTGGAATGCTTTTAAGAGCCACTGTGAATAGCAGGGCTTAGAAATACCCCGGGCGTTACCTCTTCTCTGAGCATTATTCCCAAGCCTATTACTTCGATCTTCTACAGTCTCTGCAGTTCGCGCAGCATCAGTTGCTGTAGCATCTCTGTTCTGGCGAATGGCGCGCTGTTCTCCGTCCTTTGCACCTCGTGTAGCTGCATTTGCTGTAGCATTCCTGGCATGGTGAATGGCGCACTGTTCTTTGTTCTCTGCTGCTCGCGCAGCATCAGTTGCTGTAGCATAACTGGTATGGTGAATGGCACGCTGTTCTTCGCTCTCTGCAGCTCCCGCAACTGCAGTTGCTGTAGCATCCCTTGTACGACGAATAATGCGCTGTGACTGACTCAGGTTAGCATGTACTGAAGCTGTTAATGAAGCATTTCTGATCTGGCGACTGCTATGCAGCTCCTCACTGTCCACGGCTCTTGCGGTGGTTGTGCAAGCAGCATTTTGTGAATGCCTTCGTGCAGTCTCGTGCGAGGATTCATTTGCTCGCCATCTCTTCGATGCTTCTGCTGTGGTGGTTTTGTGACCAATACGGGGTCTTTTCTTAGGTAGCATTATATCAGAGTTTAGAAGCTTCAATTACAAAATGCAGATGTGGCAAAAGTAAATTTAATTAAACGGAGTGCAAAAACTTTAGAGACAGAAAACGGAGATAATCGGTTGAAAACTGCAGAAGTTTTTTTAGAGAAAAACCCGTGCGAAACACTGTTTTCCACGGTTTCTCGCTTTAAGCGGGAACTCTGGGGGAAAATGTTATAATGCATGACCATGCTTGGCACATAAGTAATGTGTGTGTAAAGTTTGGCAAAAATCGGTTGAAAACTGTAGAAATGCATGCGTACTACACACACAGATACACGGACATCCTTTGTCGGGAGAACGTACAAATACTGTAAAGACAAATATATTTACGCATGACAAAATTGAAAGACACTGAAGTCAATTTTTAGGCACTTGTGACAAAACTGAATTTAAACACACTGGGTGAACAAAAATGAAAAATAAGTAAATTATTTTTCAGGGAGAACGTACAAAAATCATAGCAACAAAGATTTTTACACACGACTAATTTAAATACAAGGAAGTCAATTTGTAGACAGAACTTACAAACCCCATTGGAATGTATAAATCTCTAGAAGAAAAAAAGCTTGAATGAAAAAAACTTGAGCCACTTTAGGATAGCTTTTTCTAACGCATGACTACTCAGTGGCGTGGGTGAAGTCTCATTGGCTAGTAATAAAGGTTTATCGGCTGTATGTGGTCCATAGCAGTCATATATACACATGCGCGACCGCACGCACAACGTTTTTCGTTAAAGGGATAAATGTAAATAATGTATTTAAATAGATGGAATGCAAAAACATTTACAATAAATGAAGTTATGTTGTAGAGAGAACGTACAAACTCCGTAAAGATAAATATATTTACGCACGACAAAACTGAAATACACTGAAGTCAATTTTTAGGCAGATGTGGCAAAACTGAATTTAAACATACTGGGTGAACAAAAATTGAAAATAACTAAATTATTTTTCAGGGAGAATGTACAAAAACCACAACAACAGATTTTTACACACGACTAATTGAAATACACGGAAATCAGTTTGTAGACAGAAGTTAGTGTGTGAGTGAGTTAAAGAAAGAGTGAGTGAGAAAGAGAGAGAGAGAGAGAGAGAGAGAGAGAGAGAGAGAGAGAAAGAGAGAGAGAGAGAGAGAGAGAGAGAGAGAGAGAGAGAAAGAAACAGACATAGACTAAAATAGAGGAATTATTACAGAGGGTGAGAGAGAATATGTGTAAGCAAGAAAAACAAAGAATGAGAAAAAGAGAGAGAAGAGAGAAATAAACAGAGAGAGAGAGAAAAGAGAGAGAATCGGTTGAAAACTGCAGAAGTTTTTAGAGAAAATCCCGTGTAAACACCTTCTTTTCTGGTTTCTCGCTTTACGTGGCAGGTCTGGGCAAAATGTTATAGTGCATGACCATCCTTGGCACATAAGTAATGTGTATGTAAAGTTTGGTGAAAATCGGTTGAAAACTGTAGAAATGCATACGTACTACACACACACACACACACATGCACACAGACACACGTATACAAACATCCTTTGTTTTATATATATATAGATTGTTGCTACGTTTTTTTACAAAGCTTCATGAAAATGAGGTCTGCATGCATAATAAACTCATAGTTTACATGCGATCGGAAATGGAGTTGAAAAAACAACTGCCATATCCCACTCACCATCATGCCCTCTGAACAGCAACTACTATTAAAAGGATTGTTTTCTCGTTATTTTTTGTAATTTCATTGTATTCCACTTCTTGAAAAACCTGTAATTTGCATTAAAAAAAGTCTTACACCCACTTCCCAGCTTCATCGCATCTTTCATCAATAAAATTTATTTATTTTTTCCATATTTAAATGCTTTTTAATCACCTTTATAATTTCAGTCTCTATGAGGTTTAGTCTTCATCCCTAGATGCACTTGGTGTCCACCAGCAGATTTTATTGCAGCTGAATTTAGATGACGAGCAAACTATTAACTCCACTTTCTAAGGATGCGCTTCTCTGTAGAGAAGACCTCAACCGAGTTCCTTAATGACAGGTGTGGAAGAAGTATTATTGTTACGAAGTCGATGGCTGGTCTGCCAGAATACTTTATAGGCCGATCTAAAGTCAGAGACCAGTTTGTAAGAAGTAGAACTCTAACCGCAAAATTAACAGATACAGGTCACGAGTATGCCACTACAGTTTCACATGATTGATCTATAAATCGATCAACTGACATGAAACTGCGGTGTGATGTAGCTTCTCGGAAGTTCTAAAATTCGCCCTATGTTACCCTACTAAACAGTTTGATATCAAACTCAACAAGTAGACCGCCATGAGCAAGGGACAGCTTCAGTAACTCGCAGCCGGTGTATCACAGCTAGCCTTCAACGAGACACAGTGCGGGTTTCTCCTCCCAGCAGGCAGTAATATTATCTGCATCTTTCTTTTCTAGATAGCCAACACAGTAAATCCTTTCTATCAATAAGTATATTGAACGTACGTGAGTGTGTTTAATTTAATATACAGGCAGCCAGCTAGACCACACGATGATGGTCTTCAATAATACAACACACACCATCTCCAACAGTCACCTCACGACAAGCTTAATCCCAAAGTCCTTCCATGACTTAGTCTTGGACTTTTTCATTGTCTTTGTGACAACCTATTTCCAAGCCAAGCTTCGTAGCCTCCTTCTTTGCACGGATGGCATCTTTAACTTCCTGATTAAACTAGAGGGCACTTCTGCCACTTGGCGTCACAACGAGCCGCTTTCATTCATAGCATTGTGCAATTGAACCAAAAAAAAAAAATTGCTGAAGAAAACAATCTCCATAACGTCTTGATTCCTCAATTGGTTTAGGAAAGTTTCTGAAAGCTAGAATCGCAGATGCTGGCACTGTAATGCACCAGCTCCAGCATTTGCTCATCAGAAGAGGGGTAGTTGGCAAAAAAAGCCAAATTTGCTCTCTTCAATTCGGTTATTGTATCTATCCTCCCATATGGTCATGAATGTTGGGTAATGACCGAAAGAGTATATAGATGGTCGTGGTCACCATTATAGATAGTGGTCCATGGTGCGTGTAGTGCGACCATCTAATAACGACTCATATCAGAAGGTTGAAATAATATATATAATGTGCCAGTTGGAAAAGAGAAGAGACACAACCAGGTAGAAGGCTTATGAAGGATTTATTGATATATTTACGTGCATCTGCGTAGGTTGTATGTTTAATGTTAACCGTGGTGAAGTAGTTCATGAACAGCGCTATGTTAGAACCTGTGCAGTGTAGCTAGTGCTATGTATGTAAAGATGTTGTTGATGACGTCGGTGAGAGACATAATGGTGGCGGTGAAGATGGAGGTCACTGTAATGCTGTTGGACGGGTGTTGTCTGGTGTCATCGCTGGAACTGACTGCGTCATGTGGCTAAACCCTAGAAGGTCTGGAACCAAAGACCTCGAGACAAGGAGAAGTCAAGTTTTTATAAGTAACAGTAGGCTCAAAATTGGATTGTGAACAGACTATTGCACGTGATCTTATTTTGGGACTTAGATTGGTTAGGTTGCATATTGGCGCGTTAGAGTAAGAGACAAATTGCACCAATACCAACCAATCAGAGTGGTGGACACAACGGGGTCCAAAGAGCACCCAAAGGTTAGCTGGTATCTGCTACATTCGGATGTATGTATATATAATAAAGGAGAGAGGAAGTTCACTAGAGTTCGCCACAAGTACGATCACCAATAAAAGTATGACAGTGGTTTTCAACTCCATTTCCGATCACATGTAAATCGTGATTTTATCATGCATGCAGACCCCATTTCAGCCAATCAAAACTTTTTGTTTACGTGATAAGTTCTAGAAGTTTCCTTCAATGAAGGCCTTAAATAAGTGCGAAAAGGCAGAAGGAATTCGAATTTTGTTGAATCATTCTCTGGTGAAATTTCTCTCTCATAACTGTTTTAACAGCTTCATACTCAAACTAGTGCGATTCTCCTAATAATTTTTTTCACATCTCTATACCCAACCCGGAGATGGGTGAAGAATCAACACGGCCATACGTAATTGCAGTGATGAGGAAAATCAGCCTAATTATCAATTATCTGTCGAAGAACTGCGGCACCTGCAAAAACCCGTTGTTCATATATGATTGACTCTGTATTGCATGAAGCATTGTATTGTAGCAACAAATGCTGTATATAAACAGACACCAAATTTCGGGCCTTGTGCCTAGAGTAGAAAAGAATAAGTCATGTTTAAATGTTTGCTTGGTGTTGTCTCGTTATTATACGCAGCTTTCAGCAAACTAACCAACAACTCATTCCAGCAACATTGGCACACATTCACGCCAAGCAACAGCTTTATCCTTCGACCCTTCCAGAAAGAGTGAGAGAACAATGGACGTTGTTTTCGTTATTTTTTGTCTGTTTTTGTTTTTACCCCACCCCCGCGCATACTTTTGCCATCCTGTAAAATCTTTTCTTCTTTTCTATACGACATCAAAAGTAAAGAAATCAATTAACCACATGTTTATTAATTTTTTTTCATCCAAAACTTACATTTTCCCCCCACTTTTGTCATTCTGTAAAAAATCTTTTCTTTAGGACAAAAATTAAATTAAGAGAAAAATATTTTGTCTTTACAACATAAAGATTAAATTAATAAAGAGAAAAAATATTCTTTTCTAAAAATCTTGCCTGGAACGATCATATCAGATCTTGGAGTAAATTAACATTAATTTACCTTCTCAGGTTTTATTCATCATTAAAAAAAAAACATATATTGCATGTCTTACAAACCAGAAGAGGACCCTCAAAACAAAGCTGAATCATAATAGCCCAACAAACAAAAGAGGCTGCTTTAGTTCTATTTTGGCTAGTGACAGGTTATAGTTTGGATCTGTTACTAAATCAGCTGCCATGAAGTTTGGTTCTCAATATTGAATGCACCATTATTTCATCTTATATGTCTACACACACACACACACACATGTATGAGGATTGAAATGAAAGCAATCCAAAAGTAGGCATAACCTTTTATTAACTCACACAGGCCTTTCAAATTGTACATGTTGGTAGAGATACAGATACTCTTCCTCTGCAGTAATTCATCATTCTGTTCTCCTTAATTGTAGGCAAATAGCAAGTTCCTAGCAGAAGCAACATGTCATCATTGACTGACAAAATAGTGGTGCTGGCTGTTTGACATCCACAGAAAGCTACAGGATGTTTACAGTGATGACATCATTGACAAGAGCAATTTCTCCTTTAGACCTTTAGCATTCAAATAATTCAATCAAATGCAATGCTTGTTTATTCACTGTTTTGAATTAATCATACATTTTGTAGCTTCAAGATTCCAATAGTGTGTTTATATATTTTTAGAATGACATCGTAGAGAAGGTGTGAAAAGCTGCATCTGGTCGATTTTAAAATAAAACAGCTAGAATATCTGGGTTGGATACAGCTGGATGAAATGCTAAAGAGTTAGACTTCTTCAGATAAACGAAGTTTAAAGGAGTGGAAACCATCATTGAAGACAAACCATACAAAAGTAGACCAAATGCAACACTTGACAAGAATCACCAGTGGTTGGGAGAATTTATTTGTGCCAATAGATGAGTGACAATCCTTGAGTTTTCTGGATGACAGGACTGTTGTTAAATATGCATTGCAGAAGATGTTGGAAGTCCTTAGTTACTGGAAAGTCTGTGTGAAGTAGGTTTCTCAGCAACCAGTAAATGATTTGAAAGAAAGAAGGACAGAAATCTGTTCTGAACTGCTGGAAACATTTAAGGTAATGAATGAAGATGTATCTTATCTTATACTTGTTTTATAAATTAGGTTGCGACCATGCTGGGGCACCACCTTTAGTCGAGTAAATCGACCCCAGGACTTATTCTTTGTAAGCTTAGTACTTATTCTATCAGTCTCTTTTGCCGAACCGCTAAGTTACGGGGATGTAAACACACCACCATCGGTTGTCAAGCGATGTTGGGGGAACAAACACAGACACACAAACACACACACACACACACACACACACACACACACACACACATATATATATATACATATATACGACAGGCTTTGGTCGGCCCTAGGCTATAGTAGAAGACATTTGCCCAAGGTGCCACGCAGTGGGAATGAACCCGGAACCATGTGGTTGGTAAGCAAGTTCCTTACCACACAGCCACTCCTGCACCTATCTATCTATCTATCTATCTATCTATCTATCTATCTATCTATCTATATATATATATATATATAGTCCTACCCATACATGCATGGAAGATGGATGTTAAACGATGTTAAATGACGATGATGATGATATATATACATACACATATATGATGGTCTTCTTTCAGTTTCTGTCTACCATATTCACTCACAAATATTTGGTCGGCCCAAGGCTAGAGTAGGTGACACTTGCCCAAGGTTCCACACAGTGTGATTGAACCTAGATCCATGTGATTGGGAAGTAAATTTTTTACCACACAACCATACCTGTGTCCATGTTATTTTTCCTGATCTGGTGACAAGAGATGCAACTTGGCCTTATGTTTACGATCCAGAAACAAATGACTTAATCCATGGAACAGAGACAGGGTCATCATTTGAAATGACTGTCATAAGATTTTTGAGTGTTTTGAATGGACTATTGCAAATAAATAAAATGGATCTTCTATTGGATGCAATGATGAGCATTTTGGCTGTTTGATTAATAGAACTGTCTCCCCAATGTATTGGTGTATATAAAGGGTTGACAATTCTACAGACACGAGAGCTCTTAATGTAATCTTCAATCACAATCAGTGTGGCACTGTGTGATGACAGTGCTGGTTTTTTAATTTCATATCCAATTCATCTGACCGGCTTCATAGGTAATGCTTTTTCAGTTTTATTCACAGGACTGCTAGAAAACTATGGCAGAAGACATATGGGATAAATGAAAGTTATAGTGGAAGACTATGGTAGAAGGCTCTGATAGAAGGAAGTTCCACTAGAAGGCTATGGTAGAAGACATTTGCCCCAAATACTTCATAGTAGGATCAAACTTAGAACATCATTTGGCATATTTTTTTTTACTGGTTAAAAACCCAAAGTCAAGATCTGTTAACAGTACTGATAGAAAGCTGAAGACAACCTTCTCTCTTACTGTAACCTTCTCTTGGTCAGTGAATTTGACTTCAGCATGGCAGCTTACAAATCATTAGACACAGAGTAGCCCTCAGCCCTCCTGTTCCCCACTGAATTGACAAATACTTGCTGAAAAAGAAGAAAAATTACAAGATTGGACAAAATAATTTCTAAACAAATTTTTAATCAGTTTGTCTTGATTTTTTTAGTCGTGTAAGATTTTTACAGTTGTGTAAGATATTGTGTAAAAAGTCAAACAGCGAAAGTTTATTTGGCACATTTCCAAAGAAACAGCCAACTGATGGAATTAAATGTTTGTAAAGAAAGGTTTCATAAGTTTACAAGTTAGAGTGTGACAAAATATATTCTTAATTTCTTTGCTGTCCATCTTAGTTTATTATGGTAGGGAATGGTTGGTGGAGGTTGAAGAGAAAGTGGGAAAGAAAAATTTTCATGGAATCAAAGAAAGAGTGAAAATAATTATTTCTTAATTAGGCAAGAAATGTTAAAAGGTACAAAGTTAGGAATATGGAAAGTTGTAATAGTTGTACCTTTGTGATTGGAAACTGTGTTACAAACTTAATATTCCAAGAATATACTGCTGTACCATGATGGCAGCCATAGAGAATTAAAATGATATCACAAGTGCATTTGTATTTCTGTTTTAGTCCTCCACAATTAATATGTGGCATAAAAAAACGTAAGAACCATTGAGTTATTATCCTAATTAGAATAATTCTAGATTGTTATTTAAAAGAAATAGAGAGAAAACTTTATTTGTAGTTGTTAATCTAGTTCTGCTTCTCACTTCAAGAAAACCTATTGAAAATATATCACACTATCAAATCATACGATATTGTACTATTACTTGTATTAGTTTATATCTATGCAGTCTTCCAAGAAGTCTCTATGTAAATAATAATAATTTAAGATCTCAAATAGAGAAAGAAAAAAAAAAGAAGGAATATACTGGTAGAAAAAAATCCCAGAAAACATGCAATAAGTTAGGAAAAAAAAATCAATTTTTAAAATCTTTATTTTTGTTTTTCATTCTTGGAAGGGACAAAGCTGGACCTGGGAACTTCCAAACTGGGTTCTGAAGTCCTCCGTTTCAAACTTCATAAATGGAAAATCAGGGTAAAAGTTATAAATATCAAATTATAGCAATATTTCCATTTTTATGGATTTTTTTTTATTTTCCATATAGTTCAAAAAATACTTATAAAAATCTATCATAAGAAAATTTGGTGGGTTTCATTTTTTTCTTGTTTTACGACAATATTTCATTTCTTCTTTTGATTTATATCTGTATTGACATGTGCACAAATTTGTTTTGTTTAATTTAAGAAAAGAGTAAGGTCCTTCAAGAAAGGACCAAAACCTCAAAGAAATTTGCAATTAAGAGGGGGTGGGGGTTTGAATCAAGAAGAATCAAAACGGTTAGGTATTGTTATCAAACACAAAGATTAAAATACATGTATATATTTGCATTTCTTTTTGAAGGTATGTTTGGCCACAGTTCTGCTTCGTAGTCTCCATGATGAACAACTGGAGACAGGAGAATCCACATGTACATTTAAAGCTACTTCCCAAACACAAGATCTCATATATTCAAACACAAATACACACAAACTGACAGAGGCAGCTCTGAAATGTTCTAATCGTGGATACAGTTGTTGTAATTCGGTTTCAGAAATCTGTTGTGAAAATACTTTTATGTTTGTCCTATAAAATTCTGATGGTATCTGTAAGTCTGTGGTCCATCATTCGGGTAAGAACATTTCTCGACCTGTAGTTGATCAACTACCTAACATCAATCACAGTTAAATGGATCAGCTCTGTTTTCAGCTAGAAGCTTCATCTTCATACTGTTTCCTAAAGCAATCACCAACTGGGAAAAAGTCCCAGCAGCGCTGTTGATACATTTCCCAAACATAGGTTTCCTGGAACATAATAAAAGAATTAATATCATAATTTGTTAAGACAAATAATTATAACAATACAAAATGGGGAAATATTTAGAATATTGTGTTGATGTTATCTATCCCCTGATAAACTCAGAATGTGAAGACAGAGGAAATGCTGCTTAGCATTTTGTCCAACATGCTAATGATTTTGCCAGCTTGCTGTCTTCTATAATTGAAGAAATATTAATTTCTAACATATGCCCACATTTTTTGGACAATTTGGTGTAGTCAATTATGTTAACTCCCCACTACATGACAGGTATTTTATTTACAATATTTAAGAAGAATGAAAGACAAAGTTGACATCAGCAGAATTTAAAATCAGAATATAAAGGACCAGAACTTCATAAATACTTTGAGGCATATTGTAGTGGGCCCCTGGACTACTATTGCCTTCACCCCACTTAATCTACTGAGACGTCCCATTGATCCCCTGTTCCACAAATTCTAAGCTAGTAAAGATATTGAATGGGTTGTCATTGCCAGAAATCTATGGAAGAAAGGAAATAAATTAGTATATTACCATTTAGAGTATATGTACTACTGTATAGAACACACACACACACACATATATATATATATACTATTTGTGAAGGCATGTGGCTCAGTGGTTAGGGTATAAAGCTCATGATCATGAGGTCATGAGTTTGATATTCTCCAGTGACATGTTGTATCCTTGAGTTAGACCAGTGTTTCCCAAACTTTTCGTGCCAAATTGCAATATCGCCCTCCTGTCGACCAAAAAATTCTCCATCGCCCACTTGTATAAAAAAACCCTGACACAACCCTCAAACATAAAATCCCCCAGCTGCCCACTTTGTATCGTTTAAAGCCTGTTCATTCCATCATTTTGCATTATAATGTGTGTGTGTGTGTGTGTGTATCATCATCATCATCATCATCATCATTTAACGTCCGCTTTCCATGCTAGCATGGGTTGGACGATTTGACTGAGGACTGGTGAAACCGGATGGCAACACCAGGCTCCAGTCTGATTTGGCAGAGTTTCTACAGCTGGATGCCCTTCCTAACGCCAACCACTCAGAGAGTGTAGTGGGTGCTTTTACGTGTCACCCGCACGAAAACGGCCACGCTCGAAATGGTGTCTTTTATGTGCCACCCGCACAAGCCAGTCCAGGGGCACTGGCAACGATCTCGCTCGAAAATCCTACAGGAGCCAGTCAGGCGGTACTGGCAATGGCCACGCTCAAAATGGTGCATCTCATGTGCCACCCGCACAAGAACCAGTCCAGGGGCACTGGCAACGATCTTACTTGGCTTGCCGGGTCTTCTCACGCACAGCACATTTCCAAAGGTCTCGGTCAGTAGTCATCGCCTCGGTGAGGCCCAATGTACGAAGGTCTTGCCTCACCACCTCAGCCCAGGTCTTCCTGGGCCTACCTCTTCCACGGGTTCCCTCAACTGTTAGGGTGTGGCACTTTTTCACGCAGCTATCCTCCTCCATTCTCACCACATGTCCATACCAGCGCAATCGTCTCTCTTGCACGCCACAACTGATGCGTCTAATGTTCAGCTTTTCTCTCAAGATACTTACACTCTGATGGGTATTCACATTGACATTACACATCCAACGGAGCATACTGGCTTCATTCCTTGCGAGCTTACGTATGTCCTCAGCAGTTACAGCCCATGTTTCACTGCCATGTAGCATGCTTGTTCGTACGCATATATATATATATATATATATATATATATATATATATATATATATATATATATTACAGTGTCGAGATGCATGGCTAGGGTGTTGGACTCAGGATCATAAGAATGTGGTTTCGATTCCTGCACTGAGCGATGCATTGTGTGCTTGAGCAAATCACTTCATTTCACATTGCTCTAGTGTTATATAGTGTCACTATTATTTGTTGTCTGCTTCCATGCTGGATGCAAATATAGAGTAGATAAGGTGTGATGAAGTTGAGAAGTAAAGTAACATGTTATAAAAATGGAAAAAGAAAATCTTACTTGTCCAGTGTACTCTGTGTCTGGTTTGTTAATAAGATGCATTAAGAAGAACCTGTCAAAAGATAAAAATATTTTCTTTTTAAAACTGAAAACAGCAAGCATTTGTCAAAAATGGCAAACCTGTATAGGCTTGGCAGTGTGGGTTGGGGGGAGGCAAATTTGAGGGGTACCCTGGATGATACACACTCGAGCTATACCACTGACAGAAAGTTGATGTTCTGGAGAGAAGAGAACAAGAAATGTGGTTAAAATGAAGCCTGGAGATGGGGTGGTTGCAATATAGATTATAAGAGATGAGTTAGCTAGATGGGCCTGACTGGAATCAGTATGAGAGCTGCCAACACCAATTAACAGAAGCTGCTATAGTAGTGGGGGAAGAGTGAGAACAAGAGAGACAATACATCTGGGGGAGGATGTTAGAATTTGGTAGGTTTCACATCAATTTGATTGGTGGCCTTTTTTTATGCTAAGATATCTGTACATGTATCGTAGCACCATTCCAGGTAAGGCAGCTGTATTTCATTGTGGAGCTCACAACGTCTTTGTAGAGGTTAAGTAATTTATTTATCCTTTAGTCAGGTGAGAAGGCACTCTTCTTGAACCCAAGGCTTCTGAGTTTAATGAAAGGAAGAGAAGATGTTCTCAAACAGGAGACCTGACATGTTTATTTGCAACAGGGGGAATTCTGCTGAAGATACCCTACTGAATGATGGATCAACCCATTAGCATTTACACCAGCCATATCTGGCCAAAATATTCTACTGGTTTTATGTGCAAACTGGCCCAATCTGACCTCTCACACTAACCTTACAATGTCATTCTAAAAATTAATTGTTACCTCATCAAAACCTTAAACCTACAAGGTAATGCATGATTAATTCAAAATAATGTGAATAAATAAGCATCACATTTTACAGACTAATGTGAATGCTAAAGGATTAAGTCTACCACTTAAGTAGGCTATGGGAGGGATTTGAACTAAGAATGCAATGCAAAGCATCTGGTTTAATGTTTTCACAATTCCAATAATCTATTGTCCTGGACTGGTATTGATTGGAACTGAAGCTTTTTTTCTGGAGCTGAAGTTTAGTGAAATAATCCTTTCTTCTTTAGGCACAAGGCCTGAAACTTTTTGGGGAGTGGGGGCTTGTCAATTATATCAATCCAAGTGCATAACTGGTACTTATTTCATCAACCCCCAAAAGGATGAAAGGTGAAGTTGACTTTGGTGGAATTTGAACTCAGAACGTAAGTATGGATGAAATACCACTAAGCATTTTTCCCAGCGTGCTAACAATTCTGTCAGCTCACCACCTTAGTTTATATAAATAATAACACAAAAGAAAAAGAAAAAGTGATAAAAAAAAAGATACTTACATGTAATTTGCAAAATTATGTTCATTCATTACATGAGTGTCGAAACCATGCGGAACTTTGTCAAAGAATTCCTTGCCGATACCACAGATGAAACATTTAGACTGAAAATAAGATAAGGATACAATGACTTTCATATTTATTCTAAACACACTCTGGCAGATTCAAACATAAATATGCTAATCACTGTTGTACCTTGTCACAGAAGATCGGTTTCTTTTTTGTAATGAATATGTGTTTATAACACTTGATTCATTAGTGCAATGGACTCTGAGATGGCTGGTGTTTCAACATTGTTGTGTCTCATCAGTCAGAAGCACCCTGGACTAAATGAATCTAATAAGAGTTGGAAGCTCTGTTTATGACTTCAGTAGACAAATTATTTGCTGATCCAAGCTGCCAACCGATAATTTATCATTCTATGCAGTGAACAGCAAGATTCAAAATGATGACTTGCATATAAAAACAAAACAATATTGGTTTCTAACATAAGTGCTGGTATAGCTGTGTAGTTAAGAAGTTTGTTTATCAACACTACGATTTCAAATTCAGTCTCACTGTTAGGTGCTTTGGTCAAGTATCTTTTATTGCTGCTTTAGATTGAATAATGTCAAATGAATAGAATATCCATGAGTGAGTGTCTCTCTATTTCTGTATACTAGTGTAGAAAGGTGTGTCGAAAGGTAACTTAGCCATTTGCTAATCAGAGATTGATAAAACATAAGTGCTAGAGTGTATGGGTCAATATAAATGTGAATCAGAAAGAAAGGCTAATAAAATTTGCATTACTTTCTGACTCACCCTTGTATAATCACCTAAAACCCATGATGGCTGTACATTCCTTTGAAATTAAACAGAAACAGTTTTATCAGAAATCTTTTTTTGAGAATTTCTTAATAACATTCTGTCTGAAACAGGCTTTGCTTCTGTCATACAAAACCATTTGCTTTAAATTTGCATAAAACACTGGAAATATCTTTGGTAAAAGATTTGAAACAAATACCGTTCATCAGTGTTTGGCATAATATCAACCCAATAATTTCTCTGTGTTGACTTTATCACAGTATTGTCTGCTACTGATATGTTTCTGTGCTTTTAACATTATATGTCAATAAAAAGTATTATCTCAAGTCAAATACCAAATATCTCAAGGCAAAGTAGGCTTTCTATGATGTATCTGCTTTAAATATGATGCACAGGTTGTTGCATTTAGTATATTTATAGTAATCATTAAATCCAACTTAATGTGGATGTCTTGTTAGAATGCTGAATACTGCAGTATTTCTCCTGAGAGGTTTTCTCATGGTGTGTAAAAGCACAGACATAAATTGTAGCATATGAGAATTGCCTGTTATGGGTACCAGAACTGTCAGAACACATGATTTCAGTCTAGTGGACTTCCTCAGTGGCAAGTGATTAGTCACCGCATGCCAGCCAAATTTCACTGCCAATGACATAAAATTTTAGTATTACAAACACTAACTTAATAATTCTTTCTATGATATGCACAAGACCAGAAATTTGGGAAGCAGGAGCTTGTCAATAATAATCACCCCACTCAACTGGTAGTTGTTTTATCAACTCCAAAATGATGAAAGACAAAGTCAGCCTTGCTGGAATTTGAACTCAGAATGCAAGGCTGGAGGAAAAAAGTTAGGTATTCTTTAAAATATTTTAACTTTTTCAGAATTATTTAACATATATAAACAGTGTATTTTTGTTTGAAATACAATAATAAAGGAATTAAACAATGATCATTGAAATAGTTTTAAAAAATTGACCATAAACATGCTATATTTTCTATTTACCTCCATATCTTCTTTTACTTGTTCCAATTGATCTCTCAGTTCTCCGAAAGCGTCAATGATCAAACCTGTAGAGGGATAAAAAACCATATTTATGCCAAATTCTTCCTTGCCAAGCAATATTAAATTATATATAAACTTGTTGGAGTGTATGTGTATTTCTAATTGTTGTTAATATTGTTATTGTTTAGCCCTAGGTCAATCTTAATTAAGTAAACTTGTGATCAAAGGCCTTTTAGCTGTGACCATTCCATCTTTTTAAGAGTATTTTGCTGACTGGGGAAATGGTTTTTTTATGGCTCGAAGTTGGATTGCAGAAAATACTGGAAATATCTATGGTAAAAGATTTGAAACAAATACCGTTCATCAGTGATTGACGTAATATCAACCCAATAATTTCTCTGTGTTAATGACTTATTTACTAAGCCATATGCCGACTAAGGAATAATATGGTATGGAACAATACATTGAATAAAAACAACTACAATGGTGCTGAGCAAGGGAGGTTGGGTGGGTGGATTGCTAGCTCTCACCTAAGTAATTTTGCTTTTGGCTCACCTGAAAGATATATTCATTGATTTGAACATAAGGTTTTGGGCAGTACACATTGAGTTACTCACTAGTTCTTATTTCTAACTTAGCAAATTCTTGTAAAGCTGTAAATTCATAAATTGGACGCTTGTAAGGGATAACTACTTGTAAATCTTTTCATTCAATAATGATATTTCTTGAAGGAAACCGTATTCAAAATACAGTAATATTAGTGAAGGAATATGCTATGTAGATAGATAGGTATAAAAATGGATAGATGATGGTTGGAAGGATGTCGATGACACTACATAGGTAGGTATAAAACACATAAAAAGGGATGGGTAGATGTAGACAATATTACATAGGTAAGAATAAAAATGGATGAAGGTTTGAATGGATGTAGTTAACACTATAATATTTTTTCAAATTAGAGAGTTATTTTAATTGAATTATTTGTTACATACCCTGAATGATAGCCAGCAAAATGACAATGATGAAGAAGAAAAATGTGATATCAAATATAATTCTGTATGCTTCTGATGGGTCTCCATCAGCTGGCTCAATTTCATCCCCTGAAAGAAAAGAAAACAGATAAAATGGATAAAGTAAATTAAGATTGTTAAACAAGTTAAACAATCTGATTTTGGTTAAAATCATTTTAAACTTATGGTTCATTCTGAATTTGTTCAAATGTACTTAGTCAACTTGATAATAAGAAATGTATTAAATATTTGTGTATAAAATAAACTATGTTCCTTGAAAATTAATCAAAAATAAAAGATCTTTTTTATCTTTTACTTGTTTCATTCACAGGACAATGCTAAGCTGGGGGCACTACCTTGAAGGGTTTAGTTGAACAAATTGACCCAGTATTTATTTTTTAAGTCTAGTACTTATTCAATTGGTCTCTCTCACGCACACACACACACACACACACACACACACACACACACACACACACACACACACACACACACACATACACACGACTGCCTTTCACAGTTCTTTGTACCACATTCATCCACAATGCATTGGTCAGCCTGGGTCTATTGTAGATGACATTAGTCCAAAGTGCAGTGCAGTGGAACTGAATCTAAAACCATGTTGTTGCAAAAGTGTACTTGTTAACTACAAAGCCTTGCCTGCATCTATGTATTTTTTAAAATTAATGTTTTACTTGCATAATCAGAAAAAGAAGGTCAGTACACTTGAATCATTTTTAGTGTTTCTGAGACAGGTGGGAAAATGTGAGGAAGTTATACTATGGCTGGAGTATACTATACTCAAATCTTTGCTTCAGAGTGTATTCTACTGAAGACATAGCAGAGAAATACAGGGAGTAGAATTTTTTGGATGCACTAAATTCTTAGACACTTCCTAGCATTTACTGCTATCAGAAGGTATTAGAATTATTGTGAATTCGGGTGACAACAGAATAAAAATGTCTTCTTGAAGATGTATATATATATATATATATATATATATATATATATATCACATGATCACATGACTGACCTGACTATGAGATGTTGCACATTGCTAGTCATAATGCATTTTAAGTTGTTTTATCCCTCGAATTATGCCACCTTGCTGGCTAAGTGAGTAGGTCAACATTCTCCGTTGATCAAAAGGGGGACTGGAGCAATATAAAATGAAGTGTTTTGCTCAAGAACACAATGTGTCCCCTAGTCTGGGAATCGAACTCATGATCTAGTAATCATGGGCATAACACCCTTACCATTAGGCCACATGCTTTCATGTACAAATATAATTATACTTAATTACAGTTAGCAAATGTTAAAACAGTAAAGTACAACTGTTCCATGAAGGTATTATATAATCGTGCAGGAACTGAATTCTGTATTGATAAAGTTTAAACCAGAAATAGCATTCTGGTTCAGGTTTGTATTTATCTGGATTAGGCATGATGCTCATGCTCCTGATTGCATTTATATAGCTTTGCAAATATAGATATGACGGCAAGTCAGTCTTTTGTGTTCTTGTAATACCTTATGTCTCATCAACAAGACTTGTATAGGACTTGTATAGGACTTGTATAAAATTAAATGAAAAATAATTTTTGTACATATCAAACATTAAAGATACTTTGCAAAACATAAATGTGGAAATATATGTAAATTAGATGTAAAAGAGATGTAAATAAATTGTGAAATAGATGTAAATTTGATGCAAATTAGATGTAAATTTGATGTAAATTAGATGTAAAATAGATGTAAATTTTATACAAATTCAGATATAACTAGAAAATAAAATTTAAAAAATGAAATATTTTTTATATAATTTCATATTTCAAGTTGGGACTTCGTAAAAATGATCTAAAATTTTTTATTCCAAGATATATTGAGGTTAGAAGTGACTTACCAATTCCCCCTCCTGCCCTGAGGCCAGTATGTAAATGATAGACAAAACACTGAAAAAAGAAAATAAATTTATAGTAGAGAGATTGTTTGAAGATAAATAAAATAACTGGGGTCAACAGTTTAGTAAGGAAAACTAGAATATTTTACATGCTACATTCAATAATTGCTGTTACATTCAGTTTTCTTGTATATTGGATATTTATATAGTTTTAGGGAAATAAATCTCTTAGATTTTACCCCTAATAAGAAATTGTAAGAATTTCACCATAGGTAAAAAAAAAAAACAGAATTTACAATATATATTTATCATCATCATCATCATCCTCATCATCATCATCGTTTAACGTCCGCTTTCCATGCTAGCATGGGTTGGACAATTTGACTGAGGACTGGTGAACCAAATGGCTACACCAGGCTCCAATCTGATTTGGCAGAGTTTCTACAGCTGGATGCCCTTCCTAACGCCAACCACTCCGAGAGTGTAGTGGGTGCTTTTACGTGCCACCGGCACAAAGGCTAGTCAGGTGGTACTGGCAATGGCCACACTCAAAATGGTGTATTTTATGTGCCACCTGCACAGGAGCCAGTCCAGCAGCACTGGCAACGATCTCGCTCGAATGTCTTTACACGTGCCACCGGCGTAAGTGCCAGGAAGGTGACGCTGGGCACAGGTGCCATCACGATTTCACTTTCGATTGCCCCCAACAGGTCTTCACAAGCCGAGTTTAGTGTCCAATGAAGGAGATGACGTTGGCATGGGTACCAGTCGTCGAATTTAGTTCGATTTCGATTTCACTTGCCTCAACAGGTCTTTGCAAGTGGAGTTTAGTGTCCAATGAAGGAAGGTACACATAAGTGGGCTGGCTACACCCCTGGCAGAGGCCTTGGATTTAGGTCTCACTTGGCTTGCCGGGTCTTCTCACGCACAGCATATTTCCAAAGGTCTCGGTCAGAAGTCATCGCCTCGGTGAGGCCCAATGTTCAAAGGTCGTGCCTCACCACCTCATCCCAGGTCTTCCTGGGCCTACCTCTTCCACAGGTTCCCTCAACTGCTATTGTGTGGCAGTTGAGGGAATATATGTGAACTCTTCATATTCTCTCATATTCCTTGATTTTAAATTCAAATTTCTGATCCTGCCTCATATTGTGAACCCAACAATGCTAATGAGGGACAAACTTCTGGCATAGTGTGGGGAAATTGGCTTGCAGCTACTTGAATAAGAGAGGTGTAGTATGAACAAATAAAAGACCCAAAACAAAAGAAAATACATACTGTAGCCATGTCATGGCATTTGTAATCAACTTGACCATCCTCTTCTTTGACATAGAACTTCCTGAAGAAGTTAAAGGCTATGACTGTGTAGATATATACAACAATACTTGTCAACATCACAGTAAGCACCAACTGTAAGAGGAGACAAATAAACATCATCAGAAATTTTCATCTTCCCAAGCAAAATGAAATTTTATTACAAATATTTTGTGAAAGAGAGAATGGACTAAGCAGAACAAGAGGAGACAACGAGGGATGGAGTGTCACTGAGGAAGTTACAGGGTGTCTGACAAAAGATTTCAGACAAAGGACACTAAAATAAGAATAATAATAAAGCTGAAGTGAAGAACATGTATATTGTGCGTGTGTTTAATTGGCAAAAAGTATGACCATCCCCAAATATAACAATATATTTTTTTTGCATTTTAATAATAATTTTCAGTCATATTTTAATTCATGTTTCATAATTTTATACCAATGGAAACTTAGAAATTATTCAAACATCATCATTAGAAGTCGTATCAACTTCAACATAGCTAGAATATGTGCTCATGAGGGTTTGTTGCCTGTACCCCTATATTTCAATATAACTCATTACTGGCTTACACAGCAGACCCCAAAGTGCTACCCTCATAAAGGTGTTGCCCTGTGCTGACCAGCCCCTTGCAATCCCCAGCTATGTTATTGTTTATCAACTGTCCAATTTAAGCTTTGAAAATACTCAAGATTTTTTTTCCAAGTACTTTCTCAATTTAGCCCACTGCTTTGTTGTCTAAATCATCTTCACTGTTTTTCTTAAAATTTTTTTTATATTGATTTTATCTCATATGTGAAATATCTTTCTTTTCTCAACAACTCATGAGCTTGCTTGCGATGCTGCACTGGAAAAACATTTTTAAAATTGATTTTTGTTTCTTGTAAGATATTGCATGAGCATGATTATTTATTTATTATTATTTATGCGCCCTTTTAAAGCCTAGCCAGGCTCATGGGCCCGGTTTCCCGGTTTCTATGGCGTATGTGTTCCCCCCAGCTGGACGGGACGCCAGTCCATCGCAGCGTTACCCAAGAAACAGGAAGAAAGAGTGAGAGAAAGTTGGGGCGAAAGAGTACAACAGGGGTCGCCACCACCCCACTGCCGGAGCCTCGTGGAGCTTAAGGTGTTTTCGCTCAATAAACACACACAACGCCTGGTCTGGGAATTGAAATCGCGATCCTCCGATCGCGTGTTCGCTGCCCTACCCACTGGGCTATTGCGCCTCCACGCATGAGCATGATTAGTGATAGCTAATCAACAAACTTTATTAATCCTTCCAAATATACAATATGAACTCTTTCTTTTAGTTTTTTTCCTTTACTTGTTTCAGTTGTTAGACTGTGGTCGAGCTGGAGCACTGCTTTGAAGAATTTTTAGCTGAATGAATTTTGCTTTTGAAGTCTGGTACCTATTCTATCAGTCACTTTTTCTGAACTGCTAAGTTACAGAGATGTAAACACACTAACACTAATTGTCAAGTGGTGGTGGGGGACAAACAGACACAAAGATGCACACACACACACACACACACACACACACACAACACCAGGAAACATGTGGTTGGGAAGCACGTTTCTTACCACACAGCCATGCCTCTTCCTTTCTTTCATTTCAATACTGAGTTGTTTTGAAAACATGCAAACTTAAATCATAAAATACATTATTGTGCAACTAACTTCCACTCCCTAAAATTACTGGTTATGCACCAAAATTTAAAACTATTATTATTACTATTATCTTAATAGAATTTATTGAGACATCACTATCAGATCTGTAATATACTGATAACATGCTGAATAGTAATTAATATCATTGATTAATGATTGAATTAAAATCTGCCAGTCAGCTTTGACACTGCAAGAAATATTTGCCAGTCAGCTTTGACATTGCAAGAAATATTTGCTATATTCAGTCAATAGATTACAGCTGTTTTAACACATCATCTGTGTGTTGTGTGTGTGTATGCGTAGCTACAAATTATATTTTGCAATAGAAATTTATACAGATTTGAGGTCATCAACTGACGGGGCTTCACTAAAATCTGAGTAATGGGGTGGGCAGAAATGACATTAACTAGATTTTTCATTTAGTATATAGAATTTAGGTCAACAATAATTTGCCATAAGAATTTCCATTTAATAAAAAGTTCCATTTACCTGTTTTCCATTGTGTGTAACGGATTGCAAAATAGTTCTCAAAGTTTTGAATCCAATAGCAACATCAATAAGATGAGCAGCAAAGAAGAAGTGGTTAAAATTGCCCAGCACAGAGAAGGTGAAATACCACAGAATGTACAGGAATGACTAGAGGAAGGCAAAAATGGAATGACTTGTAAGTTAATAAGCTTTTATACTGTTTGAACAGAATTACATTTTCCATGTAATTTCTTAAAATAAATGAAAAAAAAGAAAAAAAGAGATGGCTTAAATTACCTGGAGAGGAAAGAAAAAGAGGTCAGTCAGAGAATGTCTGCAGAAGTTGGAATGAAAAATAATGACAAAAGACATAACAATTCCAAGAATGATAATCTTGGTTTAGTTTTAAATGTTGCTAGAGTAAATAGTCCATTTCAGATTTACAACATTTCTGATTTACAACATTTCTAGTTTAAAAAAATATTAAGATACATTCTGGAGGGAATGTACAGAATATATAGGTTTTAAAATTTCATTTTATATAGTTATTCCTTTCTTCCATTGTTTCAGCTACTGGTCATTTCCTACAGCACAGATATCCATGAAAGAAAAGGTGACAAACTTAACATCCTTTTACATCTCATGGCATGCTTTAATACAGCAGAAATATAATTTAAGTTGTTCATGAAGAATTAATCATATAGGAAAATCTTAAACCTAACCATGTCACACTCCGAAATGAGAAAAAGTTAAAAAAAAACTTTTAATCTTGTGTGGAAAAATTCACATACTTTCAAACTTACATTTCCCTTCAAAGATGAAAAACTCCAACCAATCACAATCACTCAAATTTACTTTAAATTTATTCTACAACTTCTCTATTAGGAATGGATTTGGACTACCTTTTTTAACAATATTTAAAACTAAACCTAGAAGATTGCTCACAAAACATATATACCTTTTCTCACTTATCATTTCAATTTTTGTTATATCTATAATGTTTGACCTCTTCTTCTTTCCTTCTTACCCCTCCCTCTACCAATGATTTAAATTTCCAATGTAATTAAAATATTTTTTTCTCTCTAACATTGATTTTCATCATTTTACTCCTCACCACAGTAAAAAAGCTCACTTTATCCTTAGACTGATATCAATATAGAACCTTCTTTTTGTCTATAATTTCTGTTTTAGCAGCCATTTCAAAAGTTACATCAACATTTTACTCAGTTGTTTCAGAGAAGACGAAGTTTTCAAGTTTCAATCCTATAAAACTTACATGACATAGAAAATTAAAATAAAACAATTGAGAGAAAGCTGTTTCTCATTAAGAAGTAAAAGAAAAAGAAAATAAGGAATGTGATAACAATTGGAGTATGTGTTATACAAATGTTTAACACATACATTTGTATGTCCTATAGACATGTTTCCAGTTTGATGTTACAAAAATAGCATATATATATAAAAAACAAACTCAGACCACAGAAGCATTTTGCTGACTTTCAAATTTACTTATTTACTAGAAAGGAAATAAATTCCCTACAAAACAGAAAAAAGCTTCTTTCAACTTACATTATCAGTAAAAATGACACCCCATTTCCAAAGTTGATATTGCCAATCCATATTTGAGAGACTGAGAAAAGATAAAATAACAAACAAACAATCAGGTAAAACTGATGGGTCAATAAAGTTGTGTAAAGTTTCCAATTTAATTAGTTTAATTGTTACTTTTACTATGTCATCTTCATCATTATCAATATTTGGAAATGACTGTCTCAAGACCCTGGACTCATAGGGCCAGTTATCTGGTTTCCATGGTGTTTAAGCGACCAAGATCACATCATTCCCTCTGAATAAGATGCTAGCCTCTAGCAGATTTACTCATTTACAGCTCAGCAGACTGAAGCAATGCATGATGAAATGCTTTGCTCAAGAACGCAATGCACCACCTTGACTAGGAATCAAAATCACAATCTTGAAATTGTGAGGACAAAATCCTAACTACTAGGCCATAGGCCTTTACCTTTTACCGCAAAAGTAAAATTATTTGAATATTTTATACAAAGCAGCAGATGAGCTATTGAAAGCATTCTACTTGCTACTACCAACATAATTTTGTGACAATGACTTAAGAGATATAAAGATCAAGAAAAGTGAGTACTTACAAAGCTGGCAACATTCCAGTATGCTGTACTGTATCTTCTATGGTTATTGAATCTCCTTTCTTCATACCTAGCAGATTACTGATGCTTTCATAATCATACTGTTCAGCATATCGTAGTCTGACCTACAACAGTAACACATTCATCAAGGTAAATACATGTGCATTTCAAAAACTTAACAATGGAAGTGCTTACACACAATATGGAAAATGCCTTCCAAAAGGCTTGTATTTTTTTCAGATTATTTTTTATTATTAATAATTTTCATCTGTGACAGTATCAAGTATTTTTTGTAAAAATTTTGAATAATACATTTTATATAATTTTTGGTTATTGTTGGTGAGAAATTTTACAATTCGATTCCTGTTTATTATTGCTCTTAGCAATGGTAACTTTCTGACTGGCCATAATCAACAATTACATCAAATATGATTGCTCAAAAGAAAAATGTTTTTTGGAGTGTGCTTTTTTTTGACTTATGAAAAACTGACCAATTGTGTGTGTGTGTGTGTGTGTGTGTGTGTGCATTGATGAAAAAGTATCAACAATATAATTCAGCTATTAAAATGAAATATTTATAAAAAGATTTTATATTTAATTCTTTATTCTTTCATCTCTTTTATTTACTATTAGAGACATACATGAGCCACTGAAGAAACCTCTAATTGATAATTTGTTTTGCTAGATATAATAAATGAATCCTTCTCAAAACACACAATCTGTTATCTAAAAAATAAGGCATATTGTATAATGTCTATGATACACTCTCCCTAAAAAACAGAAGAGGTGTTTATGACTAGAATGCCTTTAATTACAGGTCTGTTTGATCAGGGCTGATTGCGAGTTAAACAATAAGGCAGTACCAAGAGTATTAGCATTCTCTTTGTGAAAAATGGTAGTATTGTTGGCTGCTTGTGTGTTGTATAAGATAATACTCTCCAGAGCAGCTGGCAAATAGAGTGATGTTTGCTGTTACTAGATGTCCATTTTTGTAGGGCTTGGATTTAAAATAGTAACTGTATGGCTCAAGCTGGCTTGTGGTTTATTTTTGAAGAACTATGGTGGGACATTATTGCTATGATACTACATAGTCATTAAAAAATGAGAAATGTCTTGCATTATATTAGTTGAAGTACTGACAGGATTGTAAACATGTCAGGTAAAACGCTTAGTGGCATTTTGTCTGTCTTTATGTTCTGAGTTCATATTTCGCCAAGGTCAACTTTGCCTTTAATCCTTTCGGGGTCAATAAAATAAGTACCAGTTGAGTACTGGGGTCAATGTAATTGACTTAACTCTTCTCCAAAATTGCTGACTGTGTGCCAAAATTTGAAATCATTATATTGGTTGAAGAGTATAATTGGTAAAACTGACCCTTGTGGCACCAATTGAGAAAGTTATAAATTTGAAAATTTCTGAGAGGAAGTTAGCCTGAAAAGTAGGTTGTTATTGTTTTAAGAGGTCAAATAATATTTCAAAGACAGTCGCATTTTTTTGTAGCTAAAATGGAGTACGGTGAGCTTTTAAGTTGTTAAATCTGTGTTGAGACATTATCTCACCAAGTACAAACATCTCAAGCATAATAATGTCATATGTAAATGATGTATATTTGCATAGTTTTGGAGATTTGAGAACTTCTATCAATAATTGTGGATGGTTTGTGAGAACTGTAACTCGTTGGAAGGTAAAGATGAACATATTGTGAAGTTTTCTTTCTTTCCATTGTAACTTGAATGTTTTAGGATCATGGTTTAGGTACAGACATGGCTGTGTGATTTAGAGCCCTGCTTCCTGATTGTGTGATCATGGGCTCAATCCAACTACACAGTACCTTAGACAAGTGTTTTTACTGTAGCCCTTGGCCAACCCAAGCCTTCTGAATGGATTTGGTAGATGGAAACTGAAAGAAGCCTTTCATTATATTTCCTTGAGGAAGTATTACCTTACTTGGCAACAGGTGAGAGTTGGCAACAGGAAAGGTATCTAGCTATAGAATATCTGCCTCAACAAATTCCGTCTGGCCCATGGAAGATAGAAAAATAGGTACCAAATAGTGATGACGATGATGATGGTGATAATGATTGATGTTGTGTGGGTCTTTTTATTTCTTTCTGGAAGAAAATTTTAACCTGACGTTTAAAGAATATGCTTAGCATGTTTGAAAGGGCTGAGCTTTATTTTTCAGTTGGTATTTTAGTGATGGGTTAGTGGGATTGTCTCTATTTTGAGCATACTGTGTAAGCATTAAGGCATTCTGTATGTGTTTTGTATTTTGTGATTCTGATATTTTTAAAATGATGGATCTCAAGTTGGTAGAAACCATGGTAAGACCAAACAAGATTGCTTCAGATGAGCTTGATGATTGTTTTGATGATCTTAAATAACTTTTAAAATTAGTTTTACATTATGAAAAAATGGAAAAAAGAATCCCCCAAAACACTACCATGTCTGCCAAATAAAATTAAAATATTTGTTTCTATTTCTTAAATATTACTGAATTACCAAGAAAATTTCGAAATTTTTCTGAGCTGAAAATACATTCTAATCGATATTCAAGTTCAGTTAACCAGTAAAAAAGCATAAAAAATTTTTCTATGGCTGTTTATTATTTGTTAATGACATTCTGTATTTTTCATCATAGCCTTAAACTTACCTTCTTTTTGACGAATTTATCCCAATAGCTCTGAGGGAAGGAGCCCGTACTTAAGACAAGCTTATCCCATTGAGCTTTAATATCATCTTCATCAGGTTGTTCAGCGATATACAAGCCCTCAAATTCTAGTTTACGAGCAATTTCTTTTTCTCGTTTAAAGATTACTAAAGGCACTTTGAGGCAATAATAAGCCACCAACATTGAGAAGGAGGCTATTGAATGTAATACTGCTAACACTTCTAAAACTGGTAACAAATAGTCCACATCTTCTTCCATCATCACAACCTCTTCAGCATCATCCTCGTCAGATGTTCCATTACTTCCAGTGCTTTCCTCCTCTCCTCCAACCATAGCCTGAGTTACCTTGTTCACCTGAAACAATACATTTACATTTAGTGGTATAAAGATTACAATGTATTTATTGGAAACCATTTCACAAATATACATTACTGCCTCATATATATGTATTCCATAACGGCTACCTCTGATGAGTGCAGGGCTACATAATTGGATTTTTACCCAACACTGTTGAATCCCTAGCACAAAGTTGATTGGTAAGACTGACCGTAATTGTAATGGATACATAATACTGTACACTTTGGATAATATATATATATATTTAGATATATATATATGTATGTATGTATATATTGATATTAAAAAAAAGAATTTAATTTAATTTTACTATTTTAAATTCAATTAAAACATGATTAAGTTATTTTAAAAGTTATTGTTTCAGATAATTCTAAAATGAACACAAGATGAAAATGAAAGAATTATATTGTAGAAGAGACATTTTTCTTGGAATCTCTCATTTGAATTCAAATCGGAAAGATGGGCAAAATACCGCTAAACATTTATTCCAGTTTGCTAACGATTCTGCCAGCTTGCTGCCATAATTTGATGAATAATTATTGACAACAACAATGTTAAAAAGTGAGATAAATGATTAAAAAAATTGTTAATTATAGGCAATGTTAATGATGATTAAAAACAGTAATGTGCATACCTTGTAAAAGAGTAATATAAAGTTGATGAAGAAAGCAAGAGCCAAGGCCACGTATTTGAAATTATAAAAGTTTCTTGCAAAATAACTCTGCAAAGATAAGAGAAACAGTTTATTAATGGCAGAAATGTTTAATTTCTGTTATGTCTGCTAATTTCGAAACTGTATCAAATTTGTATCACGAATTAAAGAAAATGAAAATATTCTTCTGTTTTGTTGTATTTTAGGAAGACGTAGAGAGAACATTGTTGATGAGGTTGTGAATTGCAATGAAAAGACTCTGACAAACCAAAATGAGTGATTGACTGACTGAATGATTAATTAAACTATCAATTAGTTAATTGGTCGAATAATGAACCAATTGACAAATAAATAATAATAAAAAAAGGGAAACAGAACCAGTGTGTGTGTGTGTGTTTACCATTAGCATAACAAATTTCCCAAGATACAACAAAATCTGTTTCAACACACATGTTCACACCAATAATCTCACAAGCTAACTATAAGGATGAAATCTCCTTCTCCTCCTCTTCCTTCTTCTTCTTCTCCTCTTCCTTCTTCTTCTTCTCCTCTTCCTTCTTCTTCTTCTTCTCCTCTTCCTTCTTCTTCTTCTCCTCTTCCTTCTTCTTCTTCTCCTCTTCCTTCTTCTTCTTCTCCTCTTCCTTCTTCTTCTTCTCCTCTTCCTTCTTCTTCTTCTCCTCTTCCTTCTTCTTCTTCTTCTTCTTAGTAGAGTCTAAGGAAATTTCAGTTAAAATATGTTGCATGTTTTAATGTTTCCTTGATGATCACAGGAAATGGCCAAGTGTTTAAAGGATTCACTTCATACCCATGAGGTCTTGTTTTAAATTTCAATGCATGGCATCTAGGACAAGTAGATTCTGTCGATGTCTTAGAGCGACCCGCACCTTGTCAGTGAAATGAAGTTGATAGAAACAGTGTGGAAGTTTCAGTGAATGGACCATACCAATAATTTACTGAACTAACCTTGTCAAAAAACAGCAGCAGACTGAGTCTGTCTGAAGATTGCACTGAGCATATTATTTGCCTTCCATCATTTTGGGGTCGATAAAATAAGTATCAGGTGAACTCTGGGATAAATTCAATCAACTTGCTCCCTCCCCTGAAATTGCTGGTCTTGTGCCAAAATTTGAAGGCTATATTCTTTCTAATTTTGGTACAAGGCCCAGCTAGCAATTTTGAGGGGAGGAAACAAGTTGATTGCATCAACCTCAGTGCTCTGGTAGAACGTATTTTATCAACCTTGAAAAGATGAAAGGCAAAATTGATTTCAGTGGGATTTGAGCTCAGAACATAAAGAGCAGTGAAAAAGTACCTGTGCTGGCACCACATAAAATTAGCCATGCTGGTATGCTGGTACCACATAAAATGCTCCCATGCTGGCACCACATATAAAGCTCCTGTGTTGGTGCCACATAAAAAGTATCCAGTACACTCTGTAAAGTGGTTTGTATTAGGAAGGGCATCCAGCTATATAAACCATGCCAAAACAGACAATTGGAATCCGTTGAAGCTCTTTGGCTTGCCAGCTCCTGTCAAACTGTCCAACTCATGCCAGCATGGAGAACCAGATGTTAAATGATGATATGGATGATGATGAAGTTCTAACAATTCTGCCAGATTGCAACCTTCAATATTGCAAAAATATTATTGATAATTACCAGGATATATTTTCCATAATCAAATGCTTTGGTTTCATAAGGTACTTCTTCCTCTCCTGTAACAACACCTTCTTCACCTTCCAGTTCTTCTCCCTTGCCACTCTCAGTCGTTGGAGTACCATTAGTCCTATAAAAACAAAAATAGCAAAGTTTTAGATTAATACTGTTTATGAAAATCACTGTTTATATAAAAATTTCATTATTTGCACTGTTTACAGGGAGCTCTGAAATGATGAGTTGCAGATTTATACTTGATTATGATCTAAAAGATTCAAATGAAAATATGCTGGTTGCCGTTGTGCATGTCACAGGAGAACAACTTCTTCCTTTTACTATGACTGCATTCATAAAATACTTTGCTTATTGGTGCAAAGGATTTTGAGATACCAGTGTATCTTTGACATGTGTCTCATCAACCAGAATGTGTCTTATCAAACATTCCTTTGAGTCTATCAATAAATGTGTAAGTTTATTGAAAAGGAATAGAGATTTAAATTATTCATATATTTTAAAGTAGAAAAAAAAAACGTACGCTTCGTTTGTAGATGTTCCAGCTGGAGCTGGAATTTCTGGCACTGATTCAGCTATCAAGAATTTTTCTTCCTATAATGAAAGAAAATGGACAATTAAAATATCTACTTGGTAATGTCAATACATTCTTTAATATTCAATACTATCCTTTCTTTTATCTTTTATTCTTTTACTTGTTTCAGTCATTTGACTGCAGCCATGCTGGAGCACCACCTTAAAAGGTTTTAGTTGAAGACATTGACCCCAGGACTTATTCTTTGTGAGCCTAGTACTTATTCTGTCAGTCACTTTTACTGAATTGCTAAGTTACAAGGACATAAACTCACTCGCATTGGTTGTCAAGCAATGGCAGTGGGGACAAATACAGACCCACACACAAACACATACTTACATATATATTAAACCACGGCTTTACCGTTTCAATTACCTACTACCATATACCTTATAACAAGGACCATACATACTGAAGTAATACCAGGAGTGCCTATGGATATTTCTATCCCTTAGATGGTTACATTACCTCTAACTTATATCTTACACAATAAATATATATATATATATATATATATATATATATATACAATTAAACCTTGGGAGAGGCATTATGCCGGTAATAAACACATGCACTGGTTCAGTCCTTTATTAATTTATATAGTTTTTTGTTAAATTATTTCATTATAAATATAAAAAAATAAATTTAACAAAAAACTATATAAATTAATAAAGGACTGAACCAGGGCGTGTGTTTATTACCGGCATAATGCCTCTCCCAAGGTTTAATTGTATTTCTTTCAACACACGCATCCACATCAAGAATCTTGCACACGAAATACACATACGAAATATATATATATATATATATATATATATATATATATAAATATGTAGTGGATCTTGCATGCATGAAGTGGATACGATCCACGATAGCCAAATTTAAATCAACACTGCAACAGAACTTTTCCTACGGTGGAACAATGGTTTTTCTCTGACAGCAGTTTAATATTTTCCAGATGCCTTTAGCTAGACCAAAACAATGTCTTCACCACTTGACCCTTCCTAACCTCTTCTACATCACCAAAATCTAGAATAGAGATAACAAGACCACCAACTAAATCTATTGTTCTCAATAATATATTTATCCTTCTAGATAGTTATAAAAGCAAGGAAACCCCAAGAAAAATTTAGTTTAATCACCAGTCGGTGACGACTCAACTAGTCTAGTCACCAGTCAGTAACGACTCAATGAGCAGTAGTCACTTGGCGACAACAGAGCGAAGCAGCTAGTGACAACTCAATTAGTTAGTGAACAGACATCTAGAGTCATGGTCACAAGCAGGCAGCCACTAAAGACAAACGACCAGAGGGAGAAAGAAGGTTACAACCAGCCAACTAAGAAACACAACGCCCCACAATCTATAACTTTCACTATCTCACTTTCTTTTCTCTGTAACATTACCATATCTCTGTCTATATACTGCTACAAGATCGTGTACACACATATACAGGCCGAAATTAACTTTCTTTACCTTGCATGCTTTACAAACTGTGTTATACTATTACACTAACCTACCCGTCGTGGTATGGCATTTATTAAAGTAACGGTAAAGAAATATTTATTTACCGTTGGTGCATCCTTCCAGCATGCTAGCCCAGTCGAACTGTCCAACCCAAGCCAGCATGGACAACAGATGTTAAATGATGATAATGATGATGATGGTGATGATATATGTGTTGTTGGGTAAAGTAATATTCTTCATGAAGTATGTACTAAGTCAGAATAAGATATTTATTTTATAAAAACAATAAACAATGTCAACTGTTAATTATAAAACCCCTGCTGTAGATTATTACCCTAAGACACTAATTTTGAAAAACATACAATATATCTAATATAGCTTAGTTCTGGTTAATATAATGTAGTGAACCTCCCTCTCCTATCACCAATTTTTAATTATTTACTATTGTACCTGTATTGAAGAGGAGAAATCGTTAGTTTTAATGATTAATTCTGGATAAGAAAGAGACTTATTTAAAATTCAAATTAATTAAAAATGTTGAGTTGGGTATGAGGTAGAAAGGACGTGTGATTTTTGACAAGTACAAGGATAAACAAGGATATATTTTTTTCTTATTAGACCTCTTCATAAAGATTTTGAATAAATAAACATTCTTGCTGCAACACCTTAAAATAATTCTGAGATACTTTCTCCAGTTATAAAAAAATATACTTTACTTATTAAAACACTTACCAAAAGCATTTCATTTACACCTTCAGAGGTAGCTGAAGGTAATTCCTTTGATGGTACACTACCATTTACTGTTGTAACATCAACTTCTGGTGCCGTCTGTCCCTCTGTCACACTGATAGATCTGAAGGAATAAATAAAGAGCTTGTGAATCCTTAACTGACAAACCAAGCAACACACACACACACACACACACACACACACACACACACACACACACATGTTAAGCTTCTTTCTGTTTTCATGTACCAAATCCACTCAGAAGGGTTTGGTTGTCCTAGGGTTATTGTAAAAGACACTTGCCTGAGGTGACTCACAATGGGGACTGAATCCAGAACAATGTGGTTGGGAAGCAACCTTCTTACCACACACACACGCACACATGTTTGTGCCTATAATATTAATATTTTCATTTCAAGGCTAGCAATTTTGAGGGGAGGGGCAAGTTGATTATATCAACCCTAGTACTTGACTGGTACTTTATTTAACTGACCATGTAGGATGAAAGCACAGTTGACCTTGGTGGGATTTGAACTCAGAATGTAAAGAGTCAGAAGAAATGCCACTAAGCAGTTTGTCTGATGAGCTAAAGATTCTACTAGCTCATCACCCTTGTAAAAGGGTAAAGGGTAAAAACCTCCTTCGGTTATGAATGACTATGGAATTGCATCTAGAAAGTTACCCGTCAAGGTACAAGTCTGGGCAAGGTTGTTTATGGAAGACCAGCAGTTACCCATGCATACCAGCCTCCCCTCTCTATACCACCAATGTTATCCAAGAGAAAAGTAAAGGCTAATACAGTTTGGTACCAGTTAAGTGAACTGGAGCAATGTGAAATAAAGTGTCTTGCTCAAGAACACAACACAGTGTGGTCTGGGAATTGAACTCACTACCTCATGTGAACCTGATGCTCTAACCACTGAGCCATGTGCCTTCACCCTAGTATTAGTATTAGCATTAGTAATAATTGTATGGGTTACAACAGATATTCTGGTCAATACTACAGATTCACTTGCCAGTTACTTGACCTTTGCCAGTTGAGCATGTCCCTTGGTGGCTGACGATATGTGCATCTCTGATCAGGAGCAGAAGTAGTGGGGGAGCATCATAGCCATGTGTTGAGAGGAATTCTTTGGGGTTTGAATAATTCACCTTTGGAAACATAGGTGTTTTGCTCAACATCCTTAAACAAACCTCATTCAGGAACATTTTAAGTGGGATGGGTTACTTGACCTGAAAAAAGTTCTAACTGGGACCAACTTGCAAGGTCATGTACCGTTTATCTTGATATGAGAACACTATGTCATGCAAATATGATTGTGATGCATGTACCTGGTGTACCCTTATCAGACAGGTAGTCATGGTGGGTATATTGGGCTTTGTATGTTTGTACCCCAGTGTCACTTTGAAGGCATGCATTCCTCTCTCATTCAATACTAGTAATAATGATAATAATAATAATAATCCTTTCTACCATAGGCACAAGGCATGGAATTTGAGGAGAGGGGGATAGTTGATCATATTGACCCCAGTGCTTGACTGGTACTTAATTTATCAACTCCAAAAGGATGAAAGGCAAACTCAGCCTCGACGGAATTTGAACCCGGAACATAAAGGGGGACGAAATGCAACTGAACATTTTGCCTTGTGGGCTAACGATTCTGCCAGCTCACTGCCTTGATAATGATAATAATAATAATAATAACATCACAATACTACAAGTAATAACGGTGTCAGAAATGAAAGAGGTGAGTGAGTTTTAACTTACTCTTTCAGACCATTTTCCTTCTTAGCAGGGAACGTTTTAACAGGTCCTCCATTTTCTTGTGTAACCTTTGGTCCTGCCGGTGCCGCTCCACTAGGCGTTTCTGGGGCTCCTAATGCCAATGGAGCAGGCATTATAGCAGGGGGGTGTTTGGTAGCAGCAGCCTTTACAGCATCTGAAGTCACCTCCATACCTCGATCACCCATCATCATATTTATCAAGAATTTGGCTAAAGTCCTTTTAGTAAAAAATATTGACAAATATAAGAAATGATGACATTTATCAACAACTGTATTTTAAGAAATAGGAATTATTTTAATATTAGAAAATTACAGACTTCATTACAAATCAAAATTACAGATAGGTATATTATACATATACGTGTGCATATGAGTGTGTGTGCACACGCACATGTGTGTCTGATCTCTATCTTTATCTTTTATTTTTTTCAGTCATTAACAGTGGCCATGCTGGAGTACCACCTTGAATTTTTTTAGTTGAATGAATTGACCTCAGAACTTACTTTTTAAGCCTGGTACTTACACTATATGTCTGTTTTTTGCTGAATCAGTAAGTTAGCTATCAAGCAAGCAGTGGTGGAGGAAAAAACACAGACACAAAGGCACACACACTGACATACATACATACATACATATACATATACATATATATATATATATATATATATATATATTTATGTAAGTATATATATTGAACACAGTATAGCCATTAAACAGCAGAAAGATTGGGTATTATTATTAAGGCAGAAAAAGTTGTCAACAAACAACCACATATACATACATACACACACACATGCGTGCACACACACACATGCGCACACACACGCACACACACACACACACATATATATACATATATGATGGGTTTCTTTCAGTTTCTGTCTACCAAATTCACTCACAAGGCTTTGACTGGCCTGAGTCTATAGATGATACTTGCCCAAGGTGCCACACAGTGGGACTGAACCTAGAACCATGTGGTTGGGAACCAAGCTTCTTACCACACAGCCACACCTACATATTATATATATATATATACATATGTATCAAACATATATATTATATTTTTCTCATTGTTTTACTGGCTACAATTACATATATATATATGTGTGTGTGTGTGTGTGTGTGTGTGTGTGTGCGCGTGTGTGTGTGTGTGTATCTTATCTTTATTTCTTATTTATTTCAGTCATTAACTGCCATGCTTGGGCACCACCTTGAATTTTTAGTTGACTGAATTGACCTCAGAACTTACTTTTTAAGTCTGTTGTTTATTCTATTTGTCTCTTTTTGCTGAATTAAGCTGTAAGACTTATTTAATACAAATTACAAACTTATGGATTTTTGAAATTAAACATTCATTATTTTCCTATGTTCACATACACCCCATTTGTTTGTTTAGAACATGAAATTTGCTTCTGGCATTATCAAATTTGCCCATCCCTGTTCTAGAGAATGACTTCTATATCTGCAACAAGTAACTTACCAGAATATATGGAATATCAGTGTTAATATTGATAGTCCAAATTGGAAATTTCCTTTTAGGATCATCATAAACAGTTGTCCGTAGGTCATACTGCGGAATGTATGATATGTATTCTTGATATTGGACCATGTGAACAATGATAATAAGGATCCGATGAAATCTCGAATGGTACGATATGTTGCCTTCACGGGCTCTAAAATGCTGTAAAAGAAAAATAGATATACATGTCAAAATTAAAGAATTTTATATATATATGTATACATTTTTTTTATTTGTGGGTTAACAAGGCAACCAGTGGTTTCATGAAAAGTGATCTTCACAATTATTCATGCATGCCACATTGAAATGTTATTTATTTATGTCAAAACAAAAGACCAGAAAAATTTGGTATATTTTAAATTCTATGTTACAGGTGTTTCATTACAGGATAAATGTTGCAAAGGTATACATGTAGAAAAACATGTATAGAATCTCCTATCCTTAATTCTTCAGACAAAATTTTAAAAATAATACAAAATTATGTTGTATAACAAAACAAAATCACACTCACCTTCCTGCTCCTACACCACCTATCACAGATGACAACTTCAACTCCTCCCCGGTGATACTCGTTGCATGTTGCATCTGAGGATAAATAATAATAATAATAATAATAATAATAATAATAATAATAATAGTTTTTATAGAGGACTGGAAACTCAGCAGAAATGCAATAGATAGAGAGATGAGTTCTTAACTTTTGTATACAATTGCCAAATTCCATCACTAAGGTAAACATAGCTGACGTAATCCATCACTACGGCCAACTCAATGACGAAAAGCGCAACTCGAAAGTAACTTATTTATTGGTCCTTTGAACAATATTTTGACATCTCGTGTGTCTTCAACAGGTTCAAAATAAAATAAATGTCAGTCTAATTCCTTTTTAGAAGAACTCATCTCTCTATCTAATAATAATAATAATAATAATAATAATAATAATAATAATAATAATAATAGAGGGTGAAGTGAAGATAATAGATGTTGCAATACCAGGTGATTCAAGGGTAAAATGTAAGGAAACAGAAAAGATTGAGAAACACCAGCCAATGCATGACAAAATAGGAAAGTTATGGTGTATCTGGAAAGTAATGGTGATACTGGTGGTAATTGGAGCATTAGGAACAGTTTCCAAAGGTTTCGAAAAACATATTAAGAATATTGGAGCTGCTGTCAGGCTCAAGATGATCCAGAAGACAGCATTGTTGGGTACAGCTCGCATTCTAAGGAGAGTATTGTCTCTTTGAGTCACAGGAGAAGGCACTACTTGAAACCTTTGGTGATTTGTTATTGCCTGCTTTCAAGTAAAGAATAATCGGTAATTAAGAACTGTGCGAGAGTCTTTAATAATAATAATAATAATGATGATGATGATGATGATGATGATGATGATGATGATGATGGTGATGGTGGTGGTGGTGGTGGTGGTGGTGGTGGTGGTGATGGTGATGGTGATGGTGATGATGATGATGATGATGATGATGATGATGATGATGATGATGATAATAATGATAATAATAATAATAATAATAATAATAATAATAATAATAATAATAATAATACATGTGGCATCTCAAGGTCATTACAATACCAGTGATTGTAGGAGCACTAGGAATGATTAAAAAAGGAACTGAAAATTATTTGAGAATGATTCCTGGCCTCTGCAAGAAATGCAGAAGATTGTTTTGACTGGTACTTCACAGGTGCTGAGAAAAGCATTGTTGCCATAAGAACAATTACATTCCATATAGTAAATTATTTTTCTACATAACTTTATTTGATTTTGTAAATGAGCACTCTGGTGCATTTATTTTAATGGCCTATCAATGTATACAGTGAGTTTCTTTGCTTTAGCTGTCGGAAAGGCACTCAGCAAGAAATGGAAACAAATTCTCTCTAACAGGTTTATGGTGAAGCCTGTGGTAGTGGAGACCTCTGGTGTTCTTGGCCTCTGGACCATATTCTTGTTCACTGCTATAGGGGCAGAAATGTCTGTCTACAAGTGCAAGTCCCATGAGTTCCACTGCATCTCCTTCACCGTCCTCCGGGACAACACCTTTTCCATTTTGTCTGGCAGGGCTATGAAGTCTGACTTACAGGAAAATCTACATCCCACTCCTTAAATACTTAGATCTAGGGTATCAATTCTTAGAATATGAACTTCTATATTTTAATCTTTAAATAGATACAATTTGAAATCTAAAACAATATTATGAATTAATGTTTTTATTCAATATGTCATAATATTAATAATAAGAACAATATATACATCAGTCTAAAATTTCATATAGAAATTAAATCTTTTTACCTTTCACTACGAATTGATATTATGTGTATCATTTATAATGATAATAATAAGTGTGTTCTCTCTTGAGTTCTATGACTCATCAGGCAGTTTTTTCATTTTCATGGCACATAAGTGACTTAGTTCACGGCACTGCCCATCAATGGGATGTCAGTTTATTGCAGGGTTTACTCATTTAGAGCTGAGTCAGCAAGAGCAACATGAAATGAAGTACTTTACTTAAGAACACAATGCACTGCCAGGTCTGGAAATTGAAACCACGATCTTACTATCATGAATACAACACCCTAACCACTCGGTCATGTGCTTTCATAATGATTATAATGAGAATGACAATAACGATAGCATTATTAATGGTAATGATATAAAGAAGGATGGGAAAAAATGTAACGATGATGATGATGATGATAATGAAAGTAAAAAATGATATTGATAACAAAAAAAACATTGGCAAGTCCTTCCTTACCTCAAAGATTGTGTCTTCACAAAAGTTGACAAAACTTTCCAGTTTTTCTTTATCTCCTCCCTCATTGATCACGCTGTGCAAAAATGATCGTTTAGATTCCTAGGATAATAAAGAAGAAAAAACATTTAAGATAAGTGTGAAGAATATAAAGCATATTAGCCCTTACAAGTAATGACAGGATGGCTGTTTATCCTTTTACTGTCCTATTTACATAATTTCATTAACTTTTTAACTGTGAAATTAAATTTTATGCTTATTCTAGTAACGATGTTAAGCATCTACCAAAAAAAAAAAAAAAATAAATAATAGAATCTGTATTTTATGCAAGTCTCATTGCTTTAATAAACTTGACATATATCAATAAAAACTAGCTTCAAGCATGACAATCTTCAACTAAAGATAAATTGGTATATAAAATTGCTTTCCACAGTTAAGGGTAACAGATATAACTGATTCCCACAATGAAAAGGTTAAATGTCAGGCATCTATATCTAGTTGATTCAACTAATTAGATGATGAAATATTATTGTTGTGACCGTCAGACCCACCCAATCTTTAAAGTTGTGACCTACCTCCTCTTTTCCAATCTCCCCAGCTCTTGCTCCCACATACACTTTTTGCATCCCCCAACCTCCCCCTACCTCCCACGATCCTAGCTCCTCTGTCCCAAGTTACTTCTATCCAGCTCATATTTTGAGGAGCCACCTGGCCACTTCATCACCACTTTTTATATTTATCTCTTTGCAACTCCTGTTGAGCATTCTCCCCCTTTCTTTGATATGTGAGTAGCCATGTAGCTACTCTACAACGAGAACCTACTCGCCCCCATTCCTAGCATAAAGCTTCCTGCATTATATAGTCTTGTGAGCTGCATAGCAACCTTACTTGTGCTGGTGGTACACAAAATAAAAAAAAAAATCACCCAGTACACGTTATAAAGTGGTTGGCATTAAGAAGGGCATCCAGTGGTATAAACTATGCCAAGGCAGACACAAGAGTATGATGCAGTCCTTGGACCCATGGAATCTTGTTAAGCTGGCCAACCCATGCCAGCATGGCCCACGATGTTAAATAAAGTTGATGATTTGAACTAATTAAAGACTAGCAGGTAGTAACCATTTGAAATAAAATTAGGTCTAAACTCTAAAATATTTCTGTATAGGTGATGTGGTTATTTCAGTTTGAGGAGTAATCTAAAGACTAAACTACAGTGTAGGCAAAATCGTTAGCATGCCAGGCAAAATGCTTAGTCAATCTCACCTTTTATCCTTTTGGGGTATAGAAACTAAGTACCAGTTGAACACTGGGATCAATGTAATTGACTTATCCCCTGCCCAGAATTGCTGGCCTTGTACCAAAATTTGAAATCAGTATGTTAATATGCAGTCACGGTGGTAAGCTGGCTGAATTCTTAGCACACTGGCAAAATGCTTGCAGTATTTTGTCCATCTTTACATTCTGAGTTCAAATTCCAGAAAGGTCGACTTTGCCTTTCATCCTTTCGGGGTCAATAAAATAAATATCAGTTGAGCACTGGGGTTGATGAAATCGACACACCCACTCCCCAAAATTGCTGGCCTTTTGCCAAAACTTGAAATCAGTATACTGATTGGAGGAGTGTGGAAGTATTTAATATTGTCAAATACAGATGACAAACTGAATTTATGGATCAGCTCCAGTTTTAAAAATAGCTACATTACCACTTAACTAAATATTGCTGAGTCTATTATTTAATATTAGCTAGTTTTACAAAAGGCAGTAGTATATTGTTTTAGAAATACATAACCACTTAACAAAGGACTTTCAGTACCTATAATATTTTTATTTTGACTTTGCCTCTCATCCTTTTGGGGTTGATAAAATAAAAACTAGCTGAATACAAGGGTTGATATAATTAACTTCTTGTCCCCTCCAAATTGCTGGTCTTGTGTTGAAAATTAGAAAGAATTATTGTTTTGACTTCTACGATAGCAGGTATTTTTATTTTCATTCTTGCTTAGTTAGTTATTAAGCTTGCTTCTTAACCATGTGGTTGCAGGTGTCAGTCTGACTATAATAATAATAATAATAATAATAATAATAATAATAATAATAATAATAATAATAATACCCTGATGCAGTACCAGGTAGTGGCCTTCATGGCTTCTCATCCTAACTGATTGGAAGTGTTATCATGTACATTGTTTCATCTTGGTATAAAAGATGGGTTACAGTAAATATTCTGTTAAATAGCACAGATTTGCTTGTCAATTGTTTGACCTGAACCAGTTGAGCATGTCCCTAAGTGGCTAACGATATGTGCATCTCTAATCATGAGCAGAAGTAGGACTTGCAAAGTTGTATATGTTAAATAAATATGTAAGAAATTTCCTTTTAGAAATTCTTCAGACTGAGAATCAAATCATCATTATCATTGTTTAACGTCTGCTTTCCATGCTGACATGGGTTGGACATTATACATTATATTATCATTTTTATTATTTGATTCTCTGTTTGAAGAATTCCTAATAGGAAAAACATCTTATATATAGAAGAATGTTGCGGTGTGGATGTATAAATCTAAAGAAAAATATTTTATAAAGGAAAGTTACTTGAATGGAAAAGGGTTAACAAAATCAAAAGAAGTAATCTTTATTTACCTTGATTTGAGGTTTTTCCCATTGGTCAATCTGTGACTGTTTGATCTCAAAATAAATACGTTCAATTCTGTTGGCACTACCCATGATCTCTATTCTGCCCAAGTAAGGTTTAAAGTAATCAAGGACACTTCGGGCCTTCTCAAGGAAGCGCTCAAGCCTAAGGAAAGAATATAATAAAATATAGTCTTTGTACAATAAGCCAAAAAGTAAGAGTTTAAGTGACAACAAATAAATAATATTCACACACACACACACACACACTACATACATACATGCATGCATGCATGCATACATACATACATATATACATTCACATATATATATACATACATATATACACATATATGTATGTATACATACACATATATGTATGTATACATACATACATACATACATACATACATACATACATACATATATCGTGGCGCTCCTATATATGAATATATGCAATTCTGAAGCCCTGTTCATTAACCAAATTATTTGTTACATGATTAATTGAAATACATATAAATAGAAGTTGTATCCAAACTCCATATAAAAATATGAAATTGTTTTATTTGTCCATCCATTGACAGCAAATGCATATATATATATATATATGTATGTATATATATATATATATATATATATATATATATATATATATATATATATATATATATATATATATATATATATATGCTTGACCACTAAATCTACAAGTTTTTTTCATTCTCCCTCTGTTTATTTTCTCTTATTCCTTTTGTTGAAGAGTGTAGGCTTGAAAGATAAAAGACTTTTTCATTTTCCTGAGCATCAAACTAATACACCTGCTTGTTGTTCACACACCTGTCTTCATTTTTTGTTTTTCTATAAATTTCAACTATATATATATGTATGTATGTGTGCAGTTTTTCCTTTTGACTTACTTCTCTCATCCAAGGTTATGTTTTTAGCAAAAAATATGAGAAACATTATCAATTTCTGTATAAAATACGAAAATTATAGACATTATAGACATTAACAAAATGTTTGTACATATTTCCGAGCCACTTATATTCATGCATAGTCTGCTTGTGCTCTGTTGTTCAAATTTTACCTTGTTGGGTGAATATAATTTTCTTCAGAAAATTTTTTTATTCAATTTGTTAATTTAGAACAATGGTTCTCAACAATTTTTTGCTTAAAGGCACCATTGATTTCTATTTTACTCAAAAGAGACACCCTCATAGCTGTTTGATGCCTAAAATCTCCTATTATATTTTTATGATTAAATATTAAGATTTGTATTAAAAAATGTTTAAACATTTTGTTTTGTTTTTGGATTTGGCTTGTAAGATTCTTAATGTGATTTCGTGTGTTGAAGCATATTCTGTTGTGTCTGGGGAGTCATTTTCTTTTTGTGCCTTATGATTTAACATTTTGTGTAATTGTAGAAATATAACTATTTTATTGTACATAAATTTGAACAACCAGATCTCATATGGACCCTGAAGGGCCATATAAACCCAAATTGAGAACCACTGATTTAGAGAACAATTTGTATATAGGATACTCCACTGTATTTAATCATTAAAATCCATTTTTGTGAGCGGCATTAAAAATGGGTACAAAACTTGACATATAATACAAGAATGTTTTAGATTTTAGGGGACACAGAGTAAAATCAAAATCGAATAGTAATTTATTTCATTACCGTGGATCATTGGGTGAGTGTTCAGAAAGATTAGTCAATAAGACTGCCATGGTGAAACCAATATCCTTTGCTGGATTATGGAAACGCTCAGTAAATTCATCATAATCAACTTTTCCATCCTGGTCCACATCGACACACATCATGATGTAATCAATCTCCTCGCTGCAAAAACAGCCACAATGAAATATTTATCATAATAAAACCATATTGAAAAAATGGCGTAAAAGTATATCATCACAAAAATACAAAAATATAATTGGAAATATTTGAAGAATATTTCTATTGAGAAATACTTTAAAATATCAATAAAATTCCATTGAATTTTATACAGATATTTTCTATTTATCCAATATGAAATTAACAACAACAGTAGAAACTTTTGAATATTTATACATATTTTCAAGAAAATAAACACTGAAATGTTAATTTTCTTTGTCATAAGTTTGTGTTAACATTGGGCAGGAATATTTTTTTCCTATCTTTTCACTGATACAAAATGATCTTAATCATTGTTCAGATTGCAAATTAATGATTATGGAAACTTAGCATCACAAAATAACCAAGCTAATCTTAATTAATTAGTAAGATCTAACAAAGTTTTAAGTTCAATAATCAATTGTTGATAAATAAATCTGTTTTAAAATGTTACATTTTACATACAAATATGGTTTATTAGCATTATATAATATTTATTCATTATTGTCCATAATGAATAATGAGAAAACAAGATATTTAGAAACATATATGATTGATGTATATATATGTTTGTGGTAGATACATATATATAAGTATGGATATACACAATTTTCTCTTAAACATAAATACATGAATATAAATATATACTTAAGTCTTTTTATTTATATGTGTTTGCAATCAGAAATGTTTGGTGGTTTGGTTAATATTAACAATAAAATAAACCATATATATATATGTACATATGTATATATATATATATATATATATATATATATATATATATATATATATATATATATATATATATATATATATATATGTATATATATACATACATACATACATACATACACACATATATACATACATATACATACACATATAAATATATATATATATACATACATACATACATATATAAATATATATATATATATCTATATATATATATATATATATATATATACATAGATATATGTATATACATACAGACATATACATACATACATATATATACATACATATGTATATATATATTTATATATATATATATATACATACATACATATATATATATATATATATATATATATATATATATATATATATATATATATATATATATATATATATATATATATACATATATATATATATACACATACATAAATATATATATGCATACATACATACATAAATATATATATATAAATATATATATATATATATATGCATATATACATACATACATACATACATATATATGCATATATTATAATGTTAGGGAATTACAAAATCTGAACTTACAAGGAAGTACAATTTGATAATATCAAATTGAGTTGTATATTGAAAAATATTTTAATAATTTATTATTAATAATAAATTATTAAAATATATATACATATATATATATACAATCAAGTTGATAAATGATAAGATACACACCAAGGGATTCCTGTAATTTTTGTTATCAGAATAAAATAATTTAAGCAAATTATGTTATAAAAGACTGAACCATATACATCATATATAAAATCTCTTGGTAAAGTAGCATCTAATAACCAAAGGTAATTCACAAGGTAATTAATGACATTGAACAATAATGTTTATAATTAACAATAAAATATTTAGAAAAAATAAGGCATTTTTTAGTGTTATTGATAAACAGTGTCAATATAGTAACATGTAAACATATGTAAAAAACAAATGTAAACAGATGATGTTTGTTAATGGTGCCAAGCACATACACACACAGAGAGAGGCAAGGATTTGAAAGTGCTAAAAGGAGATAAAGAAATGAAAAAAGAAGACAAAAAACAAAAAGGAATCTATTAAAAAATTAAACTAAATATTTAATATCTATTTAGATATGAAATTTCATAGAACATTATAAAACATCACATTAGATAAGGATATAGAAATAAATATATTTTGAGTTCGTTTATGATATCAGATAAAAGGAAAAAAAAAACATGAACAATGAGGATAATGAAATGCCGTGTGAAACTTGTCTTGATGATCAATCTAAAACTGGTTATGAAAATAATTCAGTTGGATAAAGTATTAACATAATAAGAAAAGTTAATTTAACTGTTCCAGCAAATAAATACATTTCTTCCAGCTAAAACAAACAGCTTAATATTCTAATTACTGTACTGGCACTCAATCTGTTAAAACAACAAAGGTTCTAGTGGAACAGTCAAATTAATGTGCAAGTAGCTGAGTACTCCACAGACATGTGTACCCCTGACATAGTTTTCAGGGAGATTCAGTGTGATACAGAAGGTGACAAGGCTGGCCCTTTGAATTACAGATACAACTCATTTTTGTCAACTGAGTGGACTGGAGCAATGTGAAGGGTCTGGCTCAAGGACACAATGCACCACCAGGAATTGAACTTATGACCTTATGACCGTGAACTGAATACCTTAACCACTAAGCCAAAGACGTTTTAATTCCTATATTTAATAGCTAAAAGAGACACAAATATATTAGACGCACTTCATTTTCAGCAGAGTACATTCAGGAAAACAAATATTTAGTGCATTAAAACATGTAATATAGGCCCAATTTTGCATACAGGATCTGCAGCAATTTTCTAAGATATTTTTCTTGAGAAAAAGGGATGTCTTATACGTCGTCACATATGGTGTTTGAATTTTCAAATGGATTAGTAACAAAAAAAAAAAAAACCCCTCTTGATACCAGCCTGGTTGACAATGTCTTCGGGCTTATGATATAAAACATCTTGTTGCAGAATATCTATATTTACATTAAAATCTTCCATCATAATTTATATGAGAACCGTTTTTAAGCTATATTTTTAACTACCATGCTAGCGATGACATCATCAGCTATTTTAATAAAACTTCTTCAAAATCTTCATTATTTTCTAAATTAATTGAAACATTTGCACAACATATTCCTTAAGAAATGTAGCCATGAAGGTTTAAAAACAGTCAGAGTAAAAAATAAATCTAAAAATATTTGAATATTTTGATACATAAAACTGATATGAATTATTACTTTACTGATATCATACTTTGCTAATATCATATTTGACTGATATCTTCACTGACTTGAATGATATAATTGCTTAAAATTTTGTAAGCAATCTATTTTTATCCATTCTTAGAGAAGTAGATACCTGAGTTAAACTCTTTCAAGATATATTATTCTTTTATTTGTTTCAGTCATTTGACTGCGGCCATGCTGGAGCACCACCTTTAGTCGAGCAAATCGACCCCAGGACTTATTCTTTGTAAGCCTACTACTTATTCTATCGGTCTCCCTTGCCGAACCACTAAGTGACAGGGATGTAAACACACCAGCATCAGTTGTCAAGCAATGTTGGGGGACAAACACAGACACACAAACATATATATATATACATATATATATATATATATATATATATATATATATATATATATATATATATATATATATATATATATATATATATATATATATATATACGACGGACTTCTTTCAGTTTCCATCTACCAAATCCACTCACAAGGCTTTGGTTAGCCCGAGGCTATGGTAGAAGACACTTGCCCAAGGTGTCATGCAGTGGGACTGAACCCGGAACCATGTGGTTGGTAAGCAAGCTACTTACTACACAGCCAGTCCTGTGCCTATATTAGTTAAAAATGTCAACAAATGTTTCAGAGGTAAACAAAAAAAAAAAAGCAGCAGTTCTATTGTTATTTACATTGTTTTCCAGACCAATACCAATAAAATTGTTGAGAATTTCTTTGTTGCAAAGATGTTTGATATTGATCCTTACTTACTTCCTTTAATAAAATAATAAACAAGCAGAAACTGATCAGGTGTATTGTCCAGTGCAACAGTAATGTGTGATCAATGTAAATATGTGAATAATGGAGAAGGGGGATAAAGAAGGAGAGAGAGAGAGAGGAGAGAGAGAGAGGAGAGAGAGAGAGAGAGAGAGAGAGAGAGAGAGAGAGAGAGAGAGAGAAGGTTAAGAGAGGAAGGAGAAATATAAGTAAGGATGAGAGTTACATGGGAGAGATGAAAAAGAGATGAGAAAGAAATAGAGAGGGGAGGAGGAGAAAGACAAAGTGAGAGACAGAGACAGACAAAGAGAGAATGGATGAGAAAGGGCATACATGTCACATGGTTGGAAACATATTGTAAAATTTTGTTTATTTTTATTTCTTCATCATATTTTATTTCTTCATCATATAACAGATTTATATGAAAGACCTTAGAAATCTGGGCAGTCTCCTTCTCTTTGTTTCTGTCATCATCATCATCATTATTTCATATTGGTTTTTCATGCAGGCAAGGGTTGGATGGATTATCATAGTTCAAGTCAATCCACATTTCGGGGTTACTGACCATCTCCCCAGGACAGAGTGGAGGACCACCTTTTGCTTGTATATTCCATTTTCTTAGCATGGTCTCTATTGCTTGAGTCCTTTTTGCCCTAATCTCTTTACACAAACATCAGAACGAGGTGCCATTGCATGTCAAAGATCCCAACATTGCCATCAAGACAGATTCTGCAGCAGCTTGGATTTCAAGGACTCACGGCTCTTCAATATTCACCCCAGAAACCTGAGAGTACCTGCATGCTGTGGACATAGGTATCATCAAAACAGAACTGGATTTCCTCCTGTCAGGAGTTCTGGATGAGCTTACTTCACAGCAGGAAATGCAGATGAGGACTGCAGCATCAAACTCACTTCATTCTCATTCACCAAATTCCACATGTCAGAGGAAGTTTCAAGTAGTGAAGGTATAGTAATGCTAACAGTGGTGTCCTAGCAAGGCTGTAACTCTTGAGCTGGAACTAGTTAAATTTATACCAGTACTAAAGACACAGTCATGCTTTTGACAAAGTGAAAGTGTTCTCTGAGGACTCTATATTGTCTCTGTTTATTCACTGACTATTTTAAAAGGGTGTACTAGATACATTTTAACATGGCATCACTACTAGAGAGGCTACTTTTTACCTTACAAGATTAAAGAGTTCTCTTGATTTTACATTCTCTCCTTTCATTCAACTCAAATAAGATTGAGTGGGTGAATTGAAGAAGGGGCGATAGTAGAGCGGTAGCTATCATGGGATGGAGAAGGAAGAGTGAGAGAATGAGTTGGGGGAAGAGACTGACAGGAACAGAAAACGAGACAGTGATGAGCAGCAATACATGTTGGCTGTTAATGATTAATATTTGAAACCCTAGAATAACAAGTTAAATTAATTAGGTATTAATTATAATCATTGATTCACCAGATTAATTTCAAAGCACCCAACACAAATTCCAGCATATCTAAATACTATAATTAAATAGCAACTTTAATAAAATAATTAATTAATAAAACCACTCAATAAACTTCAAAAATATTTAAAACATTTTTTTCTCAAAAATCTATTTTATTTTGTTTGAAAAGTAAAAAAAGATGTTTGGAAAAATCACATTTTTTAAATTTCAACTTTCTTCTTGTTTTGTCATGCAAACTAATAGAGCAAGCACTGAATTCCATTCTACATTGTCTTGTTTTTTTTTTTTGTTTTTTTTTTTGATACGGCAATAGAAGTAACTGTAGCAGGAACTACACTCTAAAAACAAATGAGAGCAGATAGCAACAATTGTAAAAAAAAAATCAACAAAAGTTTGTAGTAGTAGTAGTTGTAGTAGTAATAGTAGTAGTAGTAGTGGTGCTAGTAGTCATGGAAACAGCAACAGAAGAATTTTTTTTTTAACTTTATTTTTTCTTGTTTCTTACATGCTTTTTGACTTACTTAGAATACACTTTTTGCTGTTCCATTGCATTACGGAATTCTTTGAGGGATACGGTGCCATCTTGATTAGCATCAAATTCCTGATAGGGCAGAGGCAAATGAAAGGTAATAATTGATAACTAAGCAGGACAGCTAAAATTGATGAAGACATTTCCAGCAAAATAGAGCAATAATAATAATAATAATAATAATAATAATAATAATAATAATAATAAAAGGAATAATAATGATAAAAAAAGAAATTATAAAACTTGTGAAATAAAAACAGAACAGGAAATATATAAAAAAAACAAAATCTCAAATGAATGCTGAGAAAATGGTGATATATACAAATTGTATTGTACAGATGAAAATTTGAGAAATTCTATCCATAAACTGCTAAAAACAGAAGTGAACCTTCCCTCAAATCACACCCTACTGTCTTAAAAAAACATTATATTTTAATAAAAAATTTCAGTGAAAATACTAATGTGGCAATAATCTAACAAAAGTTGCTAATCATAAGTAGACATCATATACAGGAGATAATACTACATGTATTATAAATGGAAAATGCAGAGTGAAAATGGTGTAAGAAGAAAAACTACTTGTAAGATTGATGAGATATGATAAAGGAGGAGAAAACAAGAGGCATGAAATAAGACTATTGTACATCTGTCTGAACCATACTAACAGGGGAAGAAAATATATTAAAATGAGGATAAGGATAATAACATATTGCTCCAATGTCCCTTTCAGTCGGAGGGGAAATGAAGTGCTTTGCTCAAGAACACAAAGCATTGCTTGATCTGGGAATTAAACCCAAGATTTAGCGATTGTAAGTGCAATCGATTTTAGAGGTATTTGTTATCTCCTCACCATACAGAAGCTAATATTTTATTCGAATCACTTAACGTTGCTGAGAATGAAATCTTAAATTAAAAGGTATGTTATTTGCAATAATGGCATAATCCAATAGTAACACAACTATTGTAATATTAGTTTCAAATTTTCGCACAAGGCCAGCAATTTTGGCATGGAGGTGTAGGTGGTGGTAAGTGATTACATCGACTTCAGTCTTCAACTGGAACTTATTTTACTGACCTCAAAAAGATGAAAGGTAAAGTTGGCTTCAGTGGAATTTGAACTCAGAATGTAATGAAGGACGAAATGCCACTAAGCATTTTGCTTGGCACATTATGATTCTGTCAGTTTGCTGCCTTCACGCAACTATTGTAATATTGTCATTGTCATCATTATGTCTGTAACTCAGAGACTTTGATAACAACAATAGTATTGTTCTATATTTAAGAGATGAGGAATTATGTACATTATTTACATTTGACGGATATTTGTTCTCATCTTGTTTGTTGCTAACACAACGTTTCGGCTAATATACCCTCCAGCCTTCATCAGGTGTCTTGGGGAAATTTCGAACCTGGGTTCTCATTCCTAAGGTATTTTTTGATGTTATTATTATTATTATTATTATTATTATTATTATTATTATTATTCAGGTCACTGCTTGGAATCGAACTCGGAATCTTTTAACCCCAAGATTCTGAGTTCAGTGACCTGAATAATAATAATAATAACATCGAAAAATACCTTAGGAATGAGAACCCAGGTTCGAAATTTCCCCAAGACACCTGATGAAGGCTGGAGGGTATATCAACCAAAACGTTGTGTTAACAACAAAGAAGATGAGGACAAATGTCTGTCAAATGTAAATAATGTAAATAATGTACATAATTCCTCATGTCTTAAATATAGAACTATATTATCTAATCAGTATGGAGCTGACATTAGACTTCAATAGAGACATATAGAGAAACTCCATCAAAACTAGCTCGTCTTTCAAACCATCTAACTTTCTTGTGTAGATGTAGAGACTCAAAGCTAATATCACCTGGCTTGAATATAATGACACCAGAAGATTCATATAAAGCTAGAGGAATAGCAGAAAGAGCAGGACATGTCCTCGTCTGTGAGAGGAACCATTACAACCATTGGGAAAAACATCAACTAAATGCCCATGGGCATATGGCATAGTGGTTAAGGCACGGGCTACTAACCCCAAGATTCTGAGTTTGATTCCAAGCAGTGACCTGAATAATAGTAATAAATAATAATAGTAATAATAATAATAATAATAATAATAATAATAATAATAATAACATTGGAAAATACCTTAGGAATGAGAACCCAGATTTGAAATTTCCCCAAGACACCTGATGAAGGTTGGAGGGTATATCAGCCGAAATGTGTTAACAACAAACAAGATGAGGACAAATAATCATCAAATGTAAATGATGTAAATATGAACAATAGTATCATTAGTGATAAATATGAAACTTAATAATTGCTTCTGATGAACCAATGATGAAATCTCTATATGGTCATTTGATCTACCAAAAGTAGTGAATAAATCTTTAATATAATACCAAATTCTCTTGAAAAAGAGAAAGGACTCTTTTGATGATGTAGTTTAATGTTGACGGTTGAATTCAGCACTGATATTTGATAAACACCCATTAATTGCAATGGAGAATTGTACCAGAGGTGCTGTAAGCTAATGGGTGTGCTGAGTGTCTTCTTCACAGAAAGTGTAGTTCCAGGAGAGGATTATAAGCTGTTACTCCTTTAGCTAATTGGCCATTATCTTACTGACTTGGTCATCTGTAATTTTCAAAACTGAGTAAAGAACATGTGATATGTTTGTCAAAGTTGTTTCATCACCTAGCTGATTGATTGATTGACTGACTGAACGAATGATTAATCAAACAATTGATTAATTAATTGGTTAAATAGTTAACCAATTGACCAAAAACAATGGCTTCAAATTTTGGCATAGGGCCAGCAATTTTTAAGGGGAGGGGTAAGTTGATTACATCGTCCTCAGAATTTGACTGGTGCTTATTTTATCGACTCCAAAAGGATAGAAGGCAAAGTTGACTTCAGTGGAATTTGAACTCAGAATGTAAAGACAGACTAAATGCCACCAAGCATTGTCCGATATGCTAACAATTCTGTCAGCTCACTGCCTTCACTTAACCAAAAGAGATAAAAGAAAAAACTGAACCAGTGCAAGCAATATGGACCCTCTTGAGGTACAACAAAATATGATAGTTTAGAATTCTGAAAATGACTTTGTCAGATAAATGGTGTTTAGAGAGTTAATAACTGGCAAAGGTTATATTTACTACTCAGATATGTAGCCATGTTATAACTACTGTAATTATGATGATTTTAATGAAAATATTAATGTGGAAGATGATAAGAATGATGATGGTGATGAAAGTATTGTAAAATACCCCATCTCCTACAAAAAATACATTTTTGCTGACTGCCATAAATATTTGTATTTCAATTAGAATAACTACTTTTTCTATAAATATTTATCATACCTGTAAGACTAACAACACCAATATCATGAGGAAAATTTCCCTTCATTCCTTTATTTAAATATATGTCTTTGAAAAACTAGACACACACAAATGCTTACATTTTTCTAATTTGGATCATTTTCAATTTGTAATGAAACACACGATTTTTAAATTTTTCATGCATAAAAAGAAATATGTAAAAAATAAAATAAAAACAAACTATCAAATTGTATAGCACCAATAACAATAAACTATTTCAAAGCGACAGAATATTTCAAATGATACAAAAACATTCAACATAAAGGAATAGGTTTGAGAGTTTGAAAATAAGAGATAAATGTATAAAATAAATAAATAAATATATATGACTCAAAATAAGGCAGAATATAGAATAGAAAAAGACATAAGTAAGCAGGAACAGATATCTGTTAATGAACAAATTAATTAATGAATAGTAAAAGATATGCATTCGTTAAATAATAAAGAAAAGTACATTCAAGAATGAAATTATGTGGTGACTAGAATTCAAACCAAATGAAGAAGATGAAGACACAGAAAATTGACTGTTTGCTGGCACCAACTCAGGCAAAGAATATAAAAAAAAATGTATATTTGAAGATATAGAAGATTGTACTGAAATCATGCACACCTCTATGCACATGTGTGTGTATGTGTGTTTGTGTATATATACATACATGTATATATATATGTATATGTATATATATATATATATATATATATATATATATATATATATATATATATATATATATGTGTGTGTGTATGTATATATGTATATATATACATGCACATATGTGTGTATCTATAAATATATATATATATATATATATACACACACATATATGTGTGTACATATATATACATATATATATATATATATATATATATATATATATATATATTTATATATATATATATATATATATATATATATATGTATATATACATATGCATATATATATATATATATATATATATATATATATATATGTATGCATATATATGATGTTTTTTGTTGTATGTTGTTAGTGTCTCCAGTCAGTATTTGAAATCAAATTATAACAATATTTCTTAGGAAATATAAATCTAGTTTGAAATGTATTGGTTTAATCTGATTGCAAAATATTAATTTGTTGATTGTCAATCTTTCATTTATAGAAGAAATAAAAACAATATTTCTCTGAGTTAAATGTTGTTGAATAAATGAGTTGAAGTATTGAAAATATTCAATAATTCTGCCTTAATATAAATGGAGATACAACAACAAGAACTACAAAAAACAAAGACAACACAAGTTATTTTCTTCACCGTTACCAACAACACCATCATGTAATAATAATATAGCACTTTAGGGAAGGCATAGTGACCACAACTGGACAGTTATGTGTAAAAGCAATCATACACACCGGCAGTACATTTTCTGTGATTCCATTAGTTGCCTGAATTCTTTCACTGATATGTAGCCATCCCGATTAGTATCATAGTCCTATAGTTTGGTAAGAAAGAATTCTATATTTTGGTAAGATAAATTACATGCACAAATTTGAAGAGGCAAGTTTCTTTAGCCATGAAAAGATTTTGTACGTCTTTTCTGAGGGACAAGTTTAATGTCAAAACTTGTACAATTTTACAGAAAGAATTTATGAAAAGCCTCATGGTTTCTGGAACTTAAAGAATATATTTTAGAACTTAAAGACTAATTAAGAAATTATGTAAATATCCTCATTTTAGATAAGAAAGGATAGGAAAACCAGAAATCTTTCCACTTTTAATATATTGTAACCTCATTATATGCATGTGTGTATGTGTGTGTGTGCTGTGTGTGTGTGTGTGTTTGTGTATGTGTGTGTTGTATGATGATATGTAATGGCAAATAAAAATTTGATAAAAAATAGCTCTTTGAAATGACATTTTGCTAGGTACTGCGTTAAAATAAAACAAAACTGTCAAATATTGCAGTGCTGTAAAATACCATTTTTGTATGTTGTATAAAAATCCAAAATGGTTTTATACAAATAGGAATGGTGATATTAATAGAAACAGAATAAAAAAAAATCAACAACAAATGAACAAATATTTTAAGTAAAAAATGGTGTCAGCATATAATTAAGATTTATGTTAGATTGGCACACTCTCTTTTGTAGAATTAAATAGTTTTATGGATTCCAAGTTCAACAGAATATAATTATTTTCTAGCATTCCTGACAATATTTTTTTTGTTTTCTTTGGTTAGAAAGCTTACTGCTTGGGTATGACAGAGAGACACACACACACACATCTCTCTACCTCACATACACACCAAGTGTGTGCATATATATATATATATATATATATATATATATATATATATACACACAGTAATCCCTTGACTACCATGGGTGTCACATTCCAAAACTCCCTGCTATAGGTGAAAATCTGTGAAGTAGAAACAGTACTGTACATTTCTTTAATTATTTTTATAATTTGTATATATTTAATTATAAATGCAAAACAACACTATGGAGGAATTGACGTAAGCTTAAATAATAAACCGTTATAGGTGAACTGCGATATGATGAGGGATTAGTGTGTGTAGATAGATATTCTTTTATTCTTTTACTTGTTTCAGTCATTTGACTGCAGCCATGCTAGAACACCACCTTAAAGGATTTTAGTCATAGAAGTCGACCCCAGAATTTATTCTTTGTAAGCCTAGTATTTATTCTATCGGTATCTTTAGTCGAGTCACTAAGTTACAGGGTCATAAATACACCAGCATCGGTTGTCAAGTGATGGTGGTGTGTGTGTGTGTGGGGGGGGGGGCACACAAACACAGACCAACACACATAAGCACACACACACACATGATGGGCTTCTTTCAGTTTCTGTCTACCAGGGCTTTGGTCAGCCTAAGGCTATATATATATGTATATACATGTATATATATATATATATATATATATATATATATATATATATATATAAACATATATATATCATAAGTGTGTGGTCCATGGAAGCAAGGGAGGCTTCCCTTAAAAATTATAGAAGCAAAATTGAAACTATATTACTTATTTTTCATAAGATCGTTCTTCTAATGTTCTGTAAAATTAATATAAACTACATGACATCATAGGCTTCAGATTTTTATTGTCAGAATTAGCATGAGACGTCAAGCAGTGGCAGACAACACAAAAAACCTGTAAGGGAAGCAATATGAGCTATTGCATCCTTTTCGATGTAATTTTTAAACATTTTTTCTGATAAAAATGCCACAAAGACAATTTTTTTCTAGTAAGAGTTGATAATGAATAGTTTTAGATGTTAATAAATACTTATACACTTAGATTAAGTTTCTATCAATTTGCAATACCTATGATATATATAATCTTACGTTGTTATGTTTACATAGGAAAAGTGGAAGTAATTTGACATTCTGCTTTCATCAGAAAAACAGTGAAAAGATAATGGCATAGTTTTCTGTGTTTATTCAATTAATATTTTATAATTTTTCAAATTACAGAACACCCTTAATATAAAATGTGATTTTTTTAATTTTAAAAATATTGGGTTGGGGCATAATTATTGCGACGTTTTTCAACAAATTTTATTCAACAAAAACAATAACAACATGTAACAAAAACAATAACAACATTTAACAAAAACATCTTTAAATGATTATTCTGGAGCATATTCATCATCTACTTCAATTACTGCTTCTCATTTGCTTGGCAGACGGCCAAACTGTCATTTAAAGATGTTTTTGTTCAATATTGCTATTGTTTTTTTTGAACAAAATTTGTTGAAAAAAAGCTGCAATAATTATGTACCAATCCAATTTGATTCAAATATCTATGTGACAGAAAATTTTGGTCATTGCTTCTCCAGCCAGAAAGATCACCACATGCCCCTGATTATATATATATATATATATATATATATACTTTTTGTATGCTTTCTCTCCATATTTGCACTTTATAATGTTGGATAACCTTAGATCACTTCCTACACAGCCTGCCCTATCACTTTTCCTGCCCTTTTTCTCAATACTGCCTGTTACAAGTCCCTTCACTCTCCCCACTACCATCCTATCACAACTATAAATCTGTTCCTCTCCTCTTGTCCTCCCTCATCCCTCACATGTGGAATCATCTTTCACTCTCTCTTCAATTCTCCCTCAGTTCTAGAGGCCATTTTAAACTCTTAGCCTTGCAAGTTACAAGGCCATCTTCACTACTGGTACCATGAGAAAAGCACTCAGTATACTTTGTCAGATTATTTGCATTAGGAAGGGCATCCAATCGTAGAAGCCATGCCAAAATTGACATTGGAGCATGATGCAGTCGTCTGATCTTATTAAATTTTGTTGATCCATCCAAACCCAAGTCAGCATGAAAGCTGTATATTAAAAGACAATGATGACCATATATAAATATATAAGTATATGAATACCTGTATGTCTATCAACATATAAATGTATCATATTTCATTATTAGTTTGAGTTTGTCATTTCCAATCTTCAGATGATAATGGAAAGACAGAACTTTGGGAAAGTATTTGAAGATAAATGAAAGAATCTTCGAAAATCAAAGCATAAGATGAATTTTCTCAGGAAACTTGAAACAAAATGATCTTATTGAATGAAAAATATGACTGATACAGTTTTGCTATGTGTTATTATTATAATTTCATTCTATTATAACATTGTTTTATATCTACTTTTCTCATCTGCTATGTATAAAACAGGAAATTTTGAGGCAGCATTTTACAATGGATACCCTTACTGACACCAACTCTTTTAGTTGTCTCCTATAATATGTAAAAATACATACTAATTCTAAAAACTGATACATTTTTAGAGTTTGAACAACACATTTGCTCAGCAAAAAATCCTTGAACTTCCTTGAAATTCAAAGCTACACACATTCACAGTTTATTCAGAACCTTTTTGTTCACTTGTATACTACTCTGCTGACACATGATGTTTGATATCCTCATATTTAACTACCAAAAAATTTGGCAATAATATTATCAGAGTAGAAGTACTAGAAAAACACTAAGATTTTGACTAATGTAGAAACAGGTTGTATTGCTTGCTTTTTGCTATTGGTAAAGAGTAACTAGATTTACTTTGTTCTTGATAAGACAAAAGTAATTTTTTATAATCTAAGATAATGTCAAAAGAATTAAATTTATGTTAAAAAAAAAAAATCAACATGCACACACATAAACTGTAGGGAGGTGAGGCCTTAAAAGTTTTAGGCAAAGGGAAAAGCAATTGATTTGTGGCGACAGTATATTTGAACATGTTATGGTTAGTTTTTGAAATGTTTTATTACTTTTCTACATGCAAAATTATAAGCAGAAAATTTTAATTGACTGAATTTTTAATCATACATGACTTACAGTTACTTAAGTCAAATATAAATGTATGTTTCATAAAAAAAATGTTTTGAGAGAAAATAATCTCAAGTGTTCATTTTTAAATAGGATTGAATTATAATTTTTCTCAGGATGTTTGATCAAAATTACTATTGGGGAGTTTTGATTGAACATTCTAAAAAGAAAATTGTAATTCCTCTGTTTATAAAGAGTGAATCCATGAACTTAAAGTTTGTTTGGTAAGTGGAATGCATGACTCTCTTGGCTCTGGAGTTACTTATGTAACTTTACAAGAGAACAAAAGAAATATATATTCCTATGTATTGAGTTCTATTATTCCTGTTTGTTACAAGCTACAAATACACACACACACACACACACACATGTGTATCTGTATATAAATAAGTGTGTATGTGTGTGTGTATATATATATATTAGGCAACACTAAAGAATGCTCTCAGTTGTCTTCCTTTGTTCACCAGGTACTTCACAGAACATATTTTAACTCTGCTGGATGCATTTCATTGTGGCTCCAGCACTAGAGTAGTGGCCTTGTCTCATGTAAATCTAAAGAGATTTTGATTTCTAGAAGGATTGTGAACAGAATGATAGAATCTAGACAGCGATATGGTGGAAAGTATTGATAAAGAAATACATTTATAGGCAGTTGCATATAGAATAAAGACAGGGTGGTGTAAGGAAGAGAAATAGAAATGGTGGGGAGAAACCTATATAAAAAAAGAGTAGAGATGTCCATGTCAATAATGAGTGACAAGAATAGAAGTAAAATGAAAAGGAGAGTGAAGTGATGAAGAATAGCAAAAATATGGGAGATAGTATGAAATAGTAAGAGAGAGTAAGTGATAGCATCAGAGAGGGATAATTGTGAGAGAGAGAGAGAGTGATGGCTATCAATGAAAGATTATATTGAGGAGACAGAAAGATGGCTTGGAATAAAGAAAGGTGATAGTAAATCATCATCATCATCATCATTTAACGTCCACTTTCCATGCTAGCATGGGTTGGACGATTTGACTGAGGACTAGTGAACCAGATGACTACCCCAGGCTCCGATCTGATTTGGCAGAGTTTCTACAGCTGGATGCCCTTCCTAACGCCAACCACTCCGAGACAGTTCTACTGCCATTCCTTGATACATGTGTTTTGATGAAAAGGAGATAAACTGATAAAGAATGTTGGTGTGGGAAAATTGTATAAGGAGAGACCCTATGTTATCCTTTATTATTGGAATAAAATGAGTGGCCAAGGCTGTTTTGGATGCTGACGGTTTGGCACAGCTGACTGGATATTCAACCTGCTTTGGTGGCAGTAAATTTTGGCACTGGAGGCAAACACAACCCTCAACCACACATACATGCATATGCATGCATGTACAAAAGTATACTCATACAAATAGAGAAAGAGAGAAAAAGAGAGAAAAAGAGAGAGCAAGATAGGGAGTGAGAGGTATTATAATTTATTAACTGATCATGATTGACATAAACACTTTTGCTTCTCTTCACACACATAAAGAGAGAGAGAGGGAGTGAGAGAGGGATGAAGAGAAGGCAGTGGAGACATATACAGAAATGTCTGATACCAAAAAAGTAGTCAGCATTGAATCAACAACACCAAATGGGTGGCACCAAACCAAAACCGCTCAGTCTCTAATTACGGAGATAGTATGGTTGAGTCAATAAGAGAGAGGGTGAGGAATGTATGAGAGAGTGGTAGACAGACACTTAATAAAAATATGTGTGAGAGACTTAAATGTATAGAAGAATAGGAGGAATGAGAAATGAGAAGCTGTGTGACAAATGAGAAAGAAATGAAGAAAGAAATAGCCAGAGATATATCAGGAATATCAATATCATGGTTTTTTTACCTGTACACACACACACACACACACACACACAACACCCATGTATATTTATATACATGTGTGTGTGTGTGTGTGTCTCTCTCTCTCTCTATATATATATATGTATGCATACATATATATTTACTCATATATATATACATATATGCTAGTATATATTTGTGTATGTATGTATATTCATATATGTATATAAATGTACATACATATATACACATGTACAAATAAATACATATGCAAATATATATATATATTTGCAAATATAAAATATATACACACAGATATACATACACAGGTGTATGTATATGTATATATATATATATATATATATATATATATATATATATATATATTCACAGACATTTATATATGTGCATATAGGTACATACATAAGTAAATTTATATATATATATATATATATATATATATATATATATATATATATATATATATATATATATATATATATGGGTATAACTGTATTTAATTAAAGTTTCATATATACAAAGAAATATATATAAATAAATATATATATATATGTGTGTGTCTATACACACACACACACACACACACACACACATGCAAAGACACACCTGCACATAAATAATTCTGTAAAATATCTAACTGAATAAAAAGAAAATATAATTTTACCAAGAATGATTCTGATGATGTAATATTTTTCATTTTCAAGAAAATATCAAAGAACTTTAGAATCATCTGAAAAATACAAGAAAAGGTAAGATGCATATTTAATAATTCGAAATAGATTCCAGTATGAGTTATTAAATTTTCTCAAATAATGACATAGGCATAAAATAATATTGTTATTTGCATATTTTAAGGATCATTTGTTTCATCTTGATAGAGATCACTAGTTTAAAGCTATCTTAATACCTACTTGCACTTTCTATTAAAAGTTATGTGGTGCAGTATAATGCCACACTATGATCCATCACTTAAATGCTTGCTTGATTCATGCTCTTGCTTAATGTGGCTGAGCTCATCTCAAGTTTGTGGTCCCAGAAGTGTTATCAAGTGTAGAATTGACCAGGTCTCTACCACTGGTAGCCCTGTGTTAGCTCCTCTGCATCCTCAAGGTGACATTGAGCCTCTGGAGATCTTCCCTAATCATGTCCAGCTATCTGGTGCAAGGCCTACCATGTGGTCTCTTCCAGCCTGCAGCTGATGCATCAAATGAAAGGAAAGCCTTGGTAGAATGATCTATGGAGCACAAATGTGGCCCTTCTCAAAGACTTTGGCAAAGAGATCAACGGCTTCAATAGCAGAACTCTGAGAACCATTGAGAACTCTGAGAACCATGGTAATATCACTTAAATGATATTTTTAGATAACTATAAAGAACCCTTGACTATGTGATTAAGAAATTTGCTTTGCAACCACATTGTTTCATGCTTAGTCCTACTGTACAGCATCTTGGGCAAGTATCTTCTCTAGCAGCCTCACACTTCCCAAAATCTTATAAGTGGATTTGGTAGAGTGAAACTGAAAGCAGTGTGTTATACACACATACACACACACGTGTATAAATGTGTGTGAGCTTGTGGATATATTTGGTAAAAATTTATAAAATTGTTAACTAATTCCGGTTTTACAGTGAATATGTTTGAGCCAAATGGAATTCTAAACTGGAACATTTTTTTAATGTATTTGATATAACAGGGACTAATGTATTTAAAAAATTAACCATTATCTTACCTCCACATTTCCAGAAGATTCGACAAGTGTGTCTACCATTTGTTTACCAATTGGTCCATGCATAACATTACCTGGAACAAAATATAATTTACAATTAATATTTAAAATTCTATTAATATTTCTAGCCTGTTATATTACCTCAAATTTCATTTTAAGTTATTTTATAATATTAGAGATGATGACATATTAGGTATTTTTAACTAATAGTAAAATTCTTGTAGATATTGTTGTTTTACTTTAATGCTAAAGATAAAAAACATTAATGAAATCAAGTTCCATACCTTCAAGCATTGAAAGAAGCATGATCATCATTTCTTTTTGTAAGTTCATGAATTCACGCAATAACTCCAATTGCTCAAAATCCTTGATAAAATTACAACAAAACAAAATTGTGTCAATGATATTTATTCTGATAGTTTCACAATAACAATATATATTTACAAATTCATAGATATGGTTCAAATTTAATTTAGAGAAATATAGATTTAGAAAAATTCAGTTAATTGAAGACAATGGTACCATATTTGATGGCATATAAGATACACACATTTAAAAAAAAAGTATCAAAAAGAAAAAAAATTATCTGGGCACTATATACCAAGTTGGGTCTTTCATAAGTTCATTTTGTCCTTGATATTCCCTACTATAGGCTAATTTTAATGCAGATGGTCTCTTCTACCAAACCTGATCTCACAATAGTAACTTACTTTTTATACACAATAATGTTTTGGAATGTGCTGCTAATTTGCTTTAAATATTTATAAACCTTAATGCACTAACAACTTTTTTTCTGAATGTGTGCTGTTGGAATTGAAGAGTGTCTAATATACCTGTGTGTCTTTTATACCATCAAACAGGATAATTAATCTTTTGATATGCAGGTATTTGAAAATACCTCATGAAGTGATGACAGTGCCCTGCATATTTATGGGCTGCCCTTTGGCAAGGCATAGCACCTGTTCAGTCACCCTGCCAGGGATACAGTGAAATCATGGGTCAGCAGTATGACAGATTGTGAAGAGGTAGCAGAAGAGTTCAACTGAGCCAACAATGCTTCTTTCATTGATGCTGAGAGTAGGAATCCTAGAAGATCAACGGTTAGGATCACTAAGCTCTATCAAGAGAGTAACTGAAACACACCCATAGGGGTGGTGTTCATGGTTGTGTAATCAGTAAATGAAAGATTCCCTGTGACTCAAGTTTCCAATTCAAATTCATAATAATGAAATCAGATGGTGACAGAAAGTTATGGAAATCAGTGAAAGCAGGGGAAAAAAGAACCAAACCACTAAAAAAGGGATAAAGTTCCTTTTTGAATTATTTAGGCTCACAAAGCCAGTTTCCTGGATTCTGTGGTATATATACTTCCCACTGGATTGCACACCAGTCTGTCACAGGTAATATTCATTTTTTCCAGCTGGAGCAATGTTAAATGAAATGTTTTGCTCAAGAACACAAAGCATTGCCTGGTCCAAGAATCAAAACCACACTCTTACGATCATGAGTGCAACACTGTAACCACTAAGGCACATGCCTCCACAACCAAACGACTAAGATAAAATTAAAAGGAGAAAAAAAATAAAATCTCAAATGTACTCACTTTTGATAATTTGTCTTGCATTTGGGCAAATATATAAAGAAACCCACCAACAGCATCCCACAATCTGCTGTGGGCTAAAGCCAATTGGTTTTGGGCACATGGACCCTGTTATGAATTAAAAGAGAAAATGCAAAAGAGGAATTTCACAATGAAATTTCAAATAAACAAAAGCATGTCCTATTTACGTGTGTATATAATGTTTAGGCACAAATATCAATGTTATATTCAAGAGAATTACCAATGCAAATGTATGATGGTTCTCAACTAATACTTCTTCATATTGCATTTATAATAGGCTTTCATATCTTACTCCAGCAATCTCCAAAAACACACACACACACACACACACACACACACACACACACACACACACGCTCACACACACTTGCTCTGAAAATGCTTGTCAATGAAATCTTCAATGAATGTTAGTTTAGTGTAAATATGATTTGATACATCTGGAATTGAGTGAAAATGGAATTTAAGAAAGTGGTTAATTCTATATGTTCTTACCTGAATATACTCAGTGAGTGATCTGAACACATATTTAGCTACCATGATGGCTCGGCAAAAGTTAGCCTTTCCGGCAGGATCAATTAAATCTTTACCAGAATAATGCCAGTAGAAGTCCATAATAGATTCCTTGAAAGGGAAGTGAAATTATTTTAGTAGAATTTCTATGAAAATGTGTCCTTTATATTTCAAAAGTATATGTAAACAGAATAGTATTCAAATTTAAAATTTTCACAACAAACATAATACACCTATACACAGCCTAGCCAAACCAATCCCTCCAACCAAGTACACTGCGTGAAGACTCTTTGCTACAGTATAGTGCTATTCTAATGCCCTAGAGTGGATATTTTTTTAAAGAGATTTCACCGGTGGGGCATACATTTTTCTGGAAAGCTATAGTGGGACCTGGGGGAAAATAGTTTGGGTAACATTGCTTTAGTGTCATTATTATTAATTTTTTACTGCTTCTTTTATTTCTTACTTTTAAAAAAAATTTTTTACTTTTTCTATTTAATAATTAGATGATCAAATTACCAGCTGATTAATTATAAGTTCTGAAAACTTAAGAAACATGAATTAGAAAATGAAAATAACAGAATAAACAAAATAGTTACTTGTAAACGAAGAAGGTAATCCACAGTGCAAATGATAATATTCACTGTTGTATTGTTTCCTGCTTGTGTTCTGAGATAATTTTGGAATTCTGTAGAGAAAAAGATAAAAGTGGTTTTTATTGAGATTGCTTAGTTAGATATTTAAGTCAAGAAGGTGGTTAAAGGTTTTGTGGCTCGAGTTAACTGCTCTGATGCAAGATATGGTGTAATGAGTTCAGTGAGAGGCGTTCCAGTACGTTTGGGAAAAGAAGTGAAAGATGAGTTAAAGAGGTTGGAAATGATGGGTATCATCACACTGTCAGATTACTCTGGAGTCAAATGTGCCTCACCTCTCATATTGCTGAGGAAAAAAGATGCATCTCTTCACATGTGTGTCGATTATAAGGCTCATTTAAATGCACATATTGACGCCTATTCTTTTCCCATACCATCAATTGACACTATCTTCTCTGGTATGTCAGGTGTGAAATTTTTCTCCACTCTTAATTTAAAGCATGTGCATTGGCAAATATCTTTAGTGGAGGAAGCCAGGTAGCTTTGTGCTATTAATACAACCAATGGTCTCTACCTGACTTCAAAAGTCTATAACAGACTTCGAATGGCATATTTCAGAACTGCATGGAAACTCTACTAAAAGGCATCAAAGGAGTCAGGGTATATCTATGTTAGTAGTGAAGCAAAATTGACGAGCAGAGAAAATGTGGTAGTTGTAAGGCTAACCAAGGTGCAGTTTCCATTAACAAAGAAAAATCATTCTCCAGAAGAAGAAATTTGACTTTCCTGGAAGGAACATATCTGAAGAAGGTATTTCTCCATCTCAGGAATTGGTAGCAAAACTAAAGGACATACAAGTACCAAAATTGAAGGCAGCTTTTGACAAAATATTGGGTCTGACAAATTACTACAGAAGATTTGTCCCGGCATATGCTGAAAAAGTAGAACCACTCTTATCAGCTAGATCTAAAGAATTTAAGTGGGGTAAAGAGCAGGATAAGGCCTTCTGTATGCTTATCACTCATCTTTTGGAGGCTCCAGTTTTGCAACCATACTCAATGGAGAAGATAAACACTCTCACTGTAGATGCATCCTTGATTGTAGTAGCTGGGGTGTTATCCCAGGAAGGACACACAGTGGCATTCATAAGCTACACCTTTAGCCAAGCACAATGAAATTGGTCAAACATAGAGAGAGGTGCTTATGCAGTGGTATGGTGCATAGATAGACTGTAGCATTTCCTTCTAGGAAAGCAGTTTTATTTGGAAACAGATCACCAGCCTTTAAAAACCCTGTTCGCGAAGGATTTAGATGTATCTTGATGTACTTTGCAAAAAAAAATAGCCAGGTGGTGTTTGATTCTATCACAGTATGATTTTGTCATTAAGCATGTTCCAGGTAAAAGTATTCTGCATGTTGATACCTTCTCTTGATTAAGGTATAATGAGACTAATGATGATGATATAATTTTCTTTGCTTCGCATTTAGACAAATGCAACAGTGGCAGAACATTGATCCCATAATGATGGAAGGCATCCGAAAACAATTAGATGCAAATGCATTATATAACGAAATAAAGGAAAGAATTTTACAGCAAAATTGGAGATCGGTCTCGAATCTGGGATGTGCATTTGTTAAAGAGAAGGATTTTCTAACATACGAAAGTGGCTTAATATATCATAAAACTTGTCTGTTTATTTCAGCATCTTATAGAGCTGCAGTATTAGCTAAAATATATGACACACATGGACATTCAACAAACAATTAAGAAGGCACAACTCTGTGTTTGGCGGCCTGGGCTGGCTTACTTGGTGGAGAAGTTTGTCAAATCTTGTGATAGTTGACAGAGAGTTAGGTAAAATTTAGTAAAGGCAAATAATTCATGGTCTATTCCTGGGCCTTGGGAATGTGAGCATATAGACTGGGCATATGTTCCAAACATCAGTAACATACTTGTAATTGTAGATGCCTATTCAACATGTATTAAAGTATTCTTGTGTCCTAATTGCTCAACTGAGATGGTAAAAAACAAGCTGCTTGAGGTCTTCACTCATTATTGTTTAACGTCCACCTTCCATGAGTTGGATGCTTTGATAGGAGCCAGCCCGGTAGAAGACTACACCAGACTTCTGTGTCTGTTATATATAAATATCTGTCTGTATGTGAGTGTTTGTGTTTATGTTTGTCCTCCACCACTATTTGACAACTAGTGTTGGTGTGTTTCCATCCCTGTAACTTAGCAGTTTGGCAAAATAAATACCGGACTTCAAAAAATAAAAAGTACTGAGGTCGATTCATTTGACTAAAAACCCTTCAAGGTGTCACAGTCTAATGATTGTAATAAGTAAAAAAATAAATGATAAATGATTAAGGATTAAGTAAAAAAATTACCTACCAATAAAAAAAAAGAAACAAAATATAAACATAAAATCCCAAACAAACCCAAAACGAAACAAATTGTAAATTATTTTCAATAATAAAATGTCTTTGAATATTTGGTAATACAGACTTACCAAGATTGTGACCCTCACAAAGCAATTGTAAGAAGCGGAATAGTTTGCAGGTGAATTCTGCATCATGTAAGTTTTTCTCCCCAGGTCCAGTGTCAGTACTCATTCCAAGTCCCTCAGCTTTGTTACAACGTTCAAAAGCATCCAGGTCAAGCACACTAAAAAAGAAATACAAAAAATATGGGATAAAACTTCTGAAAAGGTTTTTAAAGTGAAGATTGTTTGCCAACATAATGCGGCAGTCCCGGTTGGGATGAATGTTTCTGTTATTTAGCCTCAGGAATCATCGTCTCCAGCTGGCTATACAACACACATCTATGTCCTTATATTTTCAAAAAGGGGAGTTCAGCACCCCTATTCAGCACAGAGTGGGGATGCTAAACTCCCCTGTTTGAAAATATGTTTCCTGGGGAGATGATGTTTTCTGGGGTTAAATAACAGTAACCAGGATTGCCACATTGTGTTGGCAAATAATTTTTACTTTAGAGTAATGTTACTGAATGTCTCTTGTTGAGAGCTTTAGAAATAATAATTTTTCTATGGATTAATTTTTATATTCTTTCTATTACTCAAATAACTTCTACATTGTGTTTGTCGAAGCTGGTAGAAGCATTACTGCTGGAAAAATGCTTAGTGGCATTTTGTCTATCGCCACCTTCTGAGTTCAAATTCTCCTGAAGTTGACTTTGTCTTTCATCCTTTCAGGGTCGATAAATTAAATACCATTTGACCACTGGGGGCGATGTAATCGACTAGCCTCACTTCCTCAAAATTTCAAGCCTTGTACCTATAGTAGAAAGGATTATTTTTGTCCAGCTGTTGTCACTTAGTGCTTCCTTTTTTCTTTGAGTCTTAGGGTTCATATGATTGGTTACCAGGTTTCCATGGTAACTGAGATCCCAACATTACCCCTGAATGGGACGCTGGTCTGCTGTAGGGTTCAAAGGACAACAATTTTGCCAGAAGCGGGCAAGCTGATTACATTCACGCCAGTACTTAACTGGTACTTTATGTTGATCCTGAAGGGATGAAAGATAAAGTTGACTTCAACTGGATTTGAACTCAAAATGTAAAAAAATCCAGGAGAAAATACCACTATGCATTTTATCTGACAATACTGTGAAGAAAGCACCCAGTACACTCTCTAAAGTGGTTGGTGTTGGGAAGGGTGTCCAGCTGAAGAAACCATGTCAAAACAGACCATGGAACCTGGTGCAACTCCTAGCATTGCCAGTTCCTGTTAAACAGTCCAGCCCACGTTGGAATGAAAAATGGTTGAAAGATGAAGATGAAGATGATGATGATGATGATTCTGTCAGCTTGCTGCTTTTGTCATTAATTGTTGCCATTAAGAAAGTTCAATAGATGTGTAATTCAGTAGGCCTTACTTACACCCAACTGTTAATCTCTACATCATTTCACTACTTAACACTAATAAAGTAAACATTGGTAACATGTTGAAATATGCAACTCTCCTTTTTAGGAAAAAAGTGATCTTGTACTTTATTGGATATTATTTGAAATTATTGTATTTACTTGTGTTATAAGTTACACTATTTTATGAACTCAAAATGTAAAAAAGCCAGGAGAAATACCACTATGCACTTTGTCTGATGGTGCTGTGTAAAAAACACCCTGTACACTTTGCAAAGTGGTTAGCATTAGGAAGGGCATCCAGCTGTAGAAACTATGTCAAAACAGACTATAGAACCTAGTACAACTCCTGGACTTACTGCATGAAAAATGGATGTTAAATAATGATGATGATGAGGAGGAGGATTCTGCCAGCTCACAGCCTTTGTCTTATATTATTTGATTATAATTGGAAAATGGGATGCATCTTATACATGGGCAAAACTAAAACTGTGAAGGAAAGAGCAATTTAACACTAAATTAGGGGAACAGCTTATGTACAATTAAATATGGGGATTAACAATATCATTTGATGTCATCAATAACAAAGAGCTGTTGTTATACCTGCATTGCTGCATAAGTCCAGCCACTGATGTAAAAAACCCAACATCTTTTTTGTCTTTGAGATGTTTTAGCATTCTCTGAAAAATATGAAACAATAAAAGTTAATGGAAAATGATATTTAAGACAGAGAAAATATCAATTGACATATTGTCAGATGAAATAAATCTATCTGAAATAAATTTTAGATAACAGATTATGTTTCTTTTCTCTACTTTAAAGTGGATATAGGGAGAAAGTGAGAACATTTTATTTCTGAATAATTAACTTCCGCATAAATTTGACAATAATTCAAAGGTGACTCATTATAATATTAGTTAATTAATTAGGCTGATAGCCATAGGAAAGACAAATAACATGATTATATACTTTGCAGGTCAACTATAATGTCCATTCCTTATTGCAGTATGGTGGCTTGTGTACCTCAATGACTCTGAGAGCTATGTCAGTGAAGTACAAGCTCCTGATAGGGCCTCTCATGCTAGGCAGGTCAAAGGACAACGGCCACACTAATATGGACCACCTCTTCCTAGGGGTAAAAATGGGTTTGTGTAGAGCCAACACCCCTACTAAGAGAAAAGACAAAGTTACAGAAGCATTGATGATAATTCAAAACCAACAAGACCTTGAGAGGAAAGCCCAAAAAAGGCAGTTCAGAATAGAGTACAAAGAGGAAAAGTTATCAATGGCCTATACTCCAAAGGGAATGAGAGCCTTTAGTAGATAAAGAAACTTTACAGGTGTTAGGAGCTTACTGTCTTACACATGCACACACATATTCTAATTCTGCTGGGGTTGCTAAAATTGATACTTGTAAAGAAACTGAGGTTGGTAACATCATTTATAATGCTGCCATTATACAAAAACTATATTTTTACATAAAAGAAATCAAAATGTTGGAAATTAAAGTAAATTTTCCATTGTTCTTACCTTTTGTACGTCAATATTACCTCCTCTCAGTAGAGATATACCAAGTTCAATTGTGTGATCAACAATCGGGCTATATACACCTGAAATGATAAAATGTATTCAATGTTTTAAATTATTTAATTTGGTTAAAATCAAAATCAGGTGTTGAAGAAACTAAAAGCAGAGTGCATTGATGATTGAGTAAAAATTTAAGAACTGTTGTCTCTAAAGTTTAAAATATTTCATTAAAATCTAAATCCTCTTAGAATCATATTTCCAAAATTCAATTCACTTTGAAAATAATAAAAAATTTGGGGATATTTTTGTAAAATAATTTTTCCATATATCGATTGTTGTTATTTGGCTCCACACTGATCAAGTGAGACATAATCAAGGTGTTCATATGTGGCCATCCTGTCTTTTTTAATGGTATGTAAGACCACATAATTCAACTACCTTTCTTTATTTAAGATGGTTATGTGTAATTTTGAGAGAGGTTTCTAGTAACTTGAGTGCCCATGTAAAAGCTCCCCTGTTGGCTTCCAATTTCGCTGTATATAACTAAAGGCTTGTTTTGTATTTTCTGAATCAAATTTAAAATAATATATCCCGTGTGTGTGTATGTGGGGGGGGGGCATGAAAAAAGCACCTATGCTGGTGCCACATAAGAAACATCCAGTACACTTTGTAGAATGGTTGGCATTGGGAAGAGCACCCAGCTGTAGAGACCTTGCCAAAACACACAATTAGAGCCTGGTGCCACTATTCAGCTTGCCAGCTCCTGTCAAACTGCCCAACCCATGCCAGTATGGAAAATTGATGTTAAATGACGATGATGATAATGTTTATATCAATATTTTGTTTCATTGATTTTGTTATGATAAAATTCTTCCCCCCAACTTACCTTTAGTTGCACTGATATAAAGTAGGATCATCTCTGCTGCTCCACGTTCTGATAATCGAGATTGTTCAGAAAGAAGCTGTTGTTTTTCCATTTCTTGTTCCTTTCAAAAGAAAGACGAAAAGAAAATTAAATTTACTCTACATTAAACTTAGATTAGAATAGAGAACTAAAATCTGTCTTAGAACAAAGCAATTAGTATAAATGAAGGCAGTGAGAGATGAAGAAAGAAAGAGAAAGGATGGGGGAAAAAGTCATCTAGAGTGAAAGAAGTAGCTAATGAGAGAGAGAGAGAGAGAGAGAGAGAGAGAGAAGGCAGAAAGTAGTTGATACATTTTTCCTTATTCCTAATTATTTTGAACTCAATACAATAGCAAAGAACAGCACAAGAAGACATTGTTTGAATTACATATTTTCCTCACTTTAGATGTATTATTATTTTATTTGATGTCACTGGGAGAAAAAGAAAGAACAAAACAAAAAGAAACTGGTTGGTTGTAAATATTAGGAGAGTGTAGCAGTTGACAAAAAGATAAATTCAACGAAAAATCAGTTTAAAATCAGTTTTATTGTGACAAAGACTATAGTGCTTTTAGTCATAAATCCTAGAAATATTTGAATGTGATACCTATATAGAGTGTTACCAAGTTGAGTAGCTTATTTTTGCACTTCCCTTAATTCTAATTCTTGTGACATACCATAAAATTTAGAGCCTTATATATTGGTTTCAAAACTTTGTTTCCAGTGAATTATTAGTCTTTAGAAGTACTGCAAGATTTCATGAGTATTTTATGGACTATGGAAGGTAAGAAAATGGAATGGAAAAGCAATTAATTGCCTACTTTGTAATATACGTGATGCTATTATTTAGTCCCAAGACAAACTTGACTGATCAAAGTCATGAGTAATGGCTATTATCATATATATATCGAGGGTGCATGACTTATTGGTTAGGGTGTTGCATTCACAATCTAGCGATTGTGATTTCAATTCTTTGACCAGGTGGCGCATTGTGTTTTTGAACAAAACACTTCATCTTACATTGCTCTGTGATCACTTTGATACCTGACACATGGTACACTATGCCACTGTTCAGACAACATCGATTTGATGGAGAAAGTGAACTAATGTGTGGTACGAGTATTTGATCGCTATAAACAAATCATTTGTTGCAGGTCATTCGGCAAAAGCTGAACATTCATATGTTGTCTTCGATGGGAGAGTCCATCATATATAAAAGATAATTTTAAAAATGTGGATAATATTTCAAAATGGAAATTCATATAAAAATAGTTTTGCCTAATTGCTTCAGGTTAAATAATTAACAAGCTTATTAGAAATTAAAACTTAAAACGCTGTCACAATGCATGAGACATAATATTGTGTAGTAGACCTAGACTTTGGAGGCCCTGAATAGAGTTCACTTTGTTGCAAATATTCAAACAGGATCCTTGTTTCTGTATCTATCCTTGTGTTTACTGAAGATATATACCGGTAGGGGTTTTATGTTGACCAACAGTCTCATCACTGTCACCTATCTGGGAGAACCAGATAAGGTCAGGGAAACTGCCTTTCCTCCCTTAAATAACTTATCGAAGTAGTCTGTTTGTTCTTATATATATGTGCACACACACACACACACACACACACACACACACACACACACACACACACACACACACACACGTGCACACACACACATACATATGTGTGTGTGTGTATATATATATACATGTATGTATATACATGATCATATATGTGTGTGTGTGTATGTGTATGCATGATCATATATACATATATATAGTCAACAAATGATATATATACACATGATCAAGCATCAAAAAGACAGCTCTTGGTCTGCATTGGTAAGACTTATATTATATAGTAAAATTGATAAGAAGAGTTTAGTAAACTTTCCTTGGGGAGTGGAAAGATTCAATGTTTTGGACAGAGTCCTTCTTCAGGGAGAAGTTGACAGGAAAGAAATTAAAAGACAGCAGAATTTTATACTCTCTAAGTTGCAGCTCGCTTTGTTTTTTTTTTTAACTTAGAGAATATAAAACTCTGTTGTGTCTCTTCAATTTTTTTCTCCAGTCACCTTTTCTCTGAAGGACTTTGTCTGAAATGATGGATTTTCCATTCTTCATGACAGCTTCACTATATTCTTTTTATCAGTTTTAATATATATATATATATATCAAGCTTAAAATTAAATTTCATAGCAGATTTCATTAGGTAATTATAGAAATCTAACCTTCTAAAATCATTAGATATTCATTAGTATGAAAATGATTTTGATGATGTTGAGTACTTTAAAAGTCCAAGATACCATGTATAATATGCATCCAAATTTTGGGGCACTGATTATCTTCAAGACTTATAACAGCATCTTTAACTAATACAAGAGATGATAGGCT
>NC_142938.1:56123105-56180605 GCF_046866305.1 Octopus bimaculoides | reverse complement strand
GTTGGTATGTATTATTCAGATTAATATATATATATATATATATATATGAATTTTCTTGTTGAATGAGGAGAATGTGACATTGACCATGCTCTCTGTAGGTTCTCCTAAAATTATGTGTTTGATGCCATTAATGTACCGTTTAAACTGCTGAAGGTCAATGCCCTGAAGGTAAGACACAAGCAGGAAGGAGATGCCAAAGGCTGGAATACCCGTTAGTGTCAGACTGAGGAAGTTCAACACACCAAGTGTGATGAGAGGTGGAAAGATGATTGAGGTATGGGATTTTAAATTGTGGAGTTAAGACCAGTCAAATCATATTTGAGATACAAAAGCCGTTATAGTAATAGAAAATATATAGAGAGAAGACAACAAGAAGCTGGAGCATATCTCTTTGTGACTGAATTCCAGTTCATCAAATGACACTCCCTTGACTGTATCCCGATGTGAGTGTGGTACTCCATTGGGGGATCCACTTGAGCTTTGCAGACTGTTAGCAGCTGTTGAGGACTGAAATATTTTCTAGTCCTGAAGTGAAGTGGATGTAGTCTTTGGGATGTGGTCCTTGCTATGCCAAGGACATGTTTTCCCAGGAGAGATCTTTGATGATAGTGAGGCCCAGCACTTGGAGGGGCTTTAAGGGCATTTACTGAATGCTGACCATGTTTGGCTGTATTTTCTTGATGAGTCGTGCTTAAATTTTTTTTGCTGTTAAAAGAAAAATGTTTGGCCAGGTCCCACTAAAGGATGCTCTCAAGATCCTTATTTAATGGAATCCAGCCAAGCTTGACATAGGATGTCTAAATTGTGTGTGGACTATGTTGGGCAAAGTTAAGGACAAATGAAAGCTCATGTCACCTACAAAAGAGTAGTAGTTGCTGGATGTGGTCACAAGTAGTCCCAGAGTTGATTGAGGGCAGGGAAGAAATAGTGCCATCAACAGATACTATGTTCATGCAATGGCATAGGAAGCTACTGATCTAAGAAATGAGAGACACATAGGGCTTATTATAAGCAGGATGTTTTGATAAAACATTTCCATGCCAGACACATTAAAGGCTTTGCTGATGTCAATGCTACAATATTGCTTTTACTGAACTTCCATAAAAGCAAGAGTCCACTGGTGACTGACATAAGAGAAAGTCTCCAGTAGATCTGGCACTAGGGAAACTGTCCAAATAGTTACTAAGGAGAGAGAGAGATTCAAAATGTTAGAAAATCTTACTATTAATGGTTGTTTCGATAAGCTTAGAGATGTTAAAAGTGAGAGCAATAAGATAATAGTTGTTCATTCAGAGGAGTTGCGTTTCTTTGGAATGGGAGACAATAAGAAGTGCTACCAAAGTCAGGGTATATCCCTGTGAGGATTGAGAGTATAATGTGTTTAGTGACCATAGGAGCAAGATTTGAGGTGAAGGTTCTGAAGTTCTGGTGCTTGAGTGTAATGGAAGAAACACAGTCAGGGCTAATTACCTTGGTCGCATATATATATATATATATATATATATATATATATATATATATATATATATATATATATGTATGTGTATATGTATATATATATATATATATATATATATATATATATATATATATATATATATATATATGTATGTGTATATGTATATATATATATATATATATATATATATATATATATATATATATATATATATATATATATATATATATATATATATATATATATATATATATATATATATATATATATATATATATATACATATATATATATAATGCAAGAGAGTTAGGGGTTGAGGGTTCAACCCACTAAGGGATAGTATCTATCCAGTATACCGCTGGGAGGGTACCCAATTATTGCTACACTAGTGCTATACCAAGTGCAATCAATGGGAGCGGGTGAAAGTGGAGGTTTTACCCCAAATTTGTATAACAATTAGAAAATGGAGGATAATATGCTGGGTTCAGCATATTATCCTCCATTTTCTAATTGTTATATATATATATATATATATATATATATATATATATATATATATATATAAGCAATGTTAATTCTCTAAATGAAGTATTAACAGTAACTGCACGATAAAGTGTAGTATATTGCCACTTAAGTGTGGCTGACCCCTAGGGGTGGATGTTACTGTTGCTTTTAGCCCCAGGAGGACATCTCCTCCAGCTGGCTTATCGACACACGACGCACGACAGTCGTGTGTCGATAAGCCAGCTGGAGGAGATGTCCTCCTGGGGCTAAAAGCAACAGTAACATCCACCCCTAGGGGTCAGCCACACTTAAGTGGCAATATACTACACTTTATATATATATATATATATATATATGACTATATATATATACACACAATATTATATTGGTTTTTGCTCATGAAAAGCATAGAAAGCATGTGTTTAAATTCTTATATTTTCTGTTACAGTTACATTTTCTGATATTTACAATTATGAAAGTTTTTCAGATTCTCACAATTGTGCATAATATATGTATGCATTTACATAGATCTATGTAAACATACATACTCCATATACATATTTTGTAAATTTATTTACATCAGTGTGTATATACTTGCATACACACACATATATATGTGTATATATATATATATATGTACATATATATAGGTATATATACATACATATATATACATACATATATATACATACACACGTATATATATACATATATATATTCATACACACACATATATGTATATGTATATATATACATATATACATATATACATACATACATACACACATACATATATATGTATATGTATGTGTATATATATATATAAATACATACACACACACACATATATATATGTATATCTATATATACATACATATACATATATATGTGTATATATACATACATACACACATATATATATTTATATATATATACATATATATATATGTGTATATATATGTATACACACACACGCACACATACCAACATATAAATGCACATCCATTTCCAAATATTATATATATATTCATACATATATATAGATACACTTACACACATACACATATATGTATATATATATATATATATATATATATATATATATATATATATATATATATATATATATATATATATATATATATATATATGTATATATATACATATATATATATACATGCACATGCAGACATATATATATATATATATATATGTATACACACACACACACACATATATATACCAACATATATGTGTGCATACATACATATTTGTGTGTATGTGTATGCATGTGTTTGCATGTGTGATTGCATGTGCAAACTGCTACACACATCTAGTTCAGTAACATAAGTATCAATGCATGCACTGATAAAAGTATACATATGCATACGTTTGTATACACACACACACACACACACACACACACACACACACACACTCACATACTCACACATAGTTATATCATTATAAACGTAGATAAATTTGCAAAATACCAACATACATATCAAAGAAGCTTAATTTTTGAAAAGTTCAGAGATTATAAGATATTAAACTTGCTACATACGAGATACATTGATATATTTTATTATATGATTGCGACACACTGTTGGTATTCATTTGTGAAGTAGTAAATAATGCTTCTCTTTATATTATCAATAAGATTTGTTGAAAAAATTCTTTCATTTTCATTGTGAATATAATAAGTTCCTATAGAGACAATTTTTTTCTTCAGATTTTAATATTTTATTTTAGGCAATATCAGGCATCCATGATATTCAATTGAAATTTTTGTTTAGCCATCTAGAGCTGTTACTTGAATTTTTGTTCTCTCAGAAGACTTTTTGCCTTACTTAAAAAGTTGAATTCTTTTTTTGGAATGTTACCATTTCATTCTCAAAGACTGACATCAAGAAAGTAATTAAGTGTTGTATTTTATAGTGAATACTCTAATAAATGAGGATTAGAAATTATAATTGTATGTTTTAAATTCTTTTTGAGGGAAGAATATTAGTGATATTCGTGTTTTAAAAAAGAGAGAAAAATAATGATCAAAAGATTATATTAACATTGTAAATTTTATTGGCAACTTTTAGCTTTTTGGTAGAATAGTTTATAAGTCAAAAAATTCTTATGATGAACATGAATAAGCATTAGAAGTAATCTGAAGAAAAGTTTTAACTTTCTTTTCTTTCCTTTTTTGTTTTGAATGAAATCAGTTTCATGATTCCATTAATTTACAAATATTAATCTCTGAACTTATTCAGCGTAAAAAAAATAAAAATGGGATACAAAGCAGCGATATACTTCAAGCAAATCCTTTGATCATGATTCACAAAATAAGTTTGGAGCAGAAATCTTTATACTGACAGCTAAAGCAGATTTTATTTTTATTAGTATTATTTTAATTTAATAAACCTAGCTGCTATCAGTTTGATATATGTTTGCTTAAAAGTTATACTTATTTATAGAGTGAGTGGAATAATATATTATTGAGTATATTTGGTACAGTAGCTACAAGAAAATGTTATTTCTTTCCCTATTATACAATAAAACATGTTGCTGTCCACTTCCTTTAGTTATCAACATTTTTGAACGAATTGAGGAAGTAAAATAGGGAATAATCAGTATCTTTTATTGTGCAAACAAGCTTAACTGTCTTCCCCTTAATTATTTTAACAATTAAACAACAATCAGTTAAAGATCCTACTGGTAAAAGTACTTAAGTCACAATTATTTTCACTTTTAGAACTATGATTATCAATTCCTATCAAGATAGGTTGATGTACATATTTTTCTTTACCATAATTTCTTGAAATCAGAAGTGAAACACTTCCTTTCAACAGAACCAAATCCTATTAACTTACATCCCTTAAAGTAACATTTCTTTCTTTCTTGAACAAAAGCCCAGTTCTATTGCCAAAAGGCAGAATATACTGGTAAAGTGAATTGGCCATAGTGTTATTTTGTTCCTTGTAAACGAGTCAAAATAAAGAGTATAGAAATGAGGTTGAACTAAGAAAAACAAATAAACTGCTAAACTGATAGGCATCAATAAACTGATAAATTGATAGGCATCAAAGTAAAAAATCACCCTCTAATCAACACTATCATGAATATCAATCCTTTGAAAATTATATTAAAACAAAGACATATTTTGATAAAAATGGTCAATGTTTTAAAATAAAAGAATAGTATAAAAAGGATACCATCAAGAAATTAAATGCCTAAAATGATGGCTCCAATTTAAAAAATGGAAATAATCATATTTCTTCTGATAACTGATGGAAATTCCTTTGGGGTGAAAATTTGTAATATATTTTACAATAGATGTAATTAGTGAATTAGACTCAAAAGCATAAATCATTGTTATATATATATTTTGTTATGATATATATACTTGAATAATTTTCTGTTGTATATTTTAGATTAGAAAATAGAAAAATTTTAGGAAGCATCACATCATATGATTAGGAAGCAAGCTTTATTTTGTTTTTTAAAGCTAATTGTTTGTGTTACATTAAGATATTTAATTGGAAATGAAGTTTTCAATGAACGAATTGCATAATGTTTGAGTTAACAAGCAAAAATAATTTCTGATTCTACTTCCTTTCCTTATATTTAGGAATTGACTTTTTTTAGTGACAGTAATTTTTTTTAAATACTCAAGACATAATATTTATATAATTAACTAGAGCTGTGGTGAAAAAAAAAAAGGCTAAAAAAGTGAAATTTATTAAAAGAAAATGGAATCAGCATAAAAGACTCTGCTTCAAAACTTAATCAGCATATTTATATTAATGTCATTGCATGAATGAGAGAAGTAAACTAATTATATTTGTGGCTGTGTGTTTACAATAGTACACAAGCAAGTAAATCAAAAACAAAGCAGCATATACATATGTACATATATCATATTCTCCTTGGAAATATTGTCATCAAAATGTTTCATACTAATATTTTTCTAGCTGCTTTAAAGTTACACATTTTCATGTACTGCATTTGTGTTTTCACGTTATTCTGTTTTGTATTTAAAAGTACATACATTAATAGACATTAGATGGCCTATGGCATATTGTATACTGATTGCTAACTTTATTTTGAGGTTTATGTTTTATGTTATGTTTTATAAAAGAAGAAGGAAAGATAATATTTCAATAAATAATTAAATTAATCAGGTAATAATTGTTATTAAAGTTTCTAACTTCTGTTTAAAAAAATGTATATACATAGGCATGATATATCCTGAGTGTGAACAGTATGGAATTAGCTGCCATTAATTAATATAAATTTTTAAATTATTAGATAATTCCTTTTTAGTTCCTTGTAGAGAATTTACCACTCACTACTGAAACACTGAAATATTTATTTTATTATAGCAATTTAAGTTGAAATTTAGAAAATTATCCTGAAATAAATAATTATATTAATTTTTAAAACTTTATAACATATAGGAGCAGGGTAAGTTGAAGTTTAGATTTTTAAAAATGTTGAAGAGAATATGATATATATATATATATATATAACAAGGTCAACATTAAACACAGAAAATTTTGATAATATACACACTAGTGATTTCAATGGTTACACATTGACTTTCAAAGGATTTCTATACAAAGATAGCTAGCAAAGAACCATGGAAAATATAGATACATATAATTATACATAATACAATCATACAAGAACACCTAGCTTTCTAATTAAACATAAAAGATAGACGATTTATATGTTTAGCACTACATCTAGACACTATTAGCAACACACATAAAACTAGCATCTACAGACTGCGGGTGGTGAAAAAGGTACCTTTAGTCGATCCAGCTTTATCTAAGAGTGCATACAAAAATAAGAAATGGTCATTAATGGCTGTGAATTTGTTACGCTATGGGTTGGATCACTGGGCACCTTGAAGACAGTCGTATAATGCTGTCTGAGCTTCAGGCAATAAAATAATCATTAAAATGTTAAGGTGAAAAACAAAACATACAGAAGTATATAAAAAAAAACATTGGGTTTTGAGAAACATTAAAAAAATTACTGAAAATCATAAACTCTCTAGTTTACTTTTATGATTCCACCATCTGTAGGAATTCCAAGTTATTGAAGAACAGGCATTGATGAAAGGACTAAGGAGGAAATAAAAAGATTCTCGAAGACATTGGTTTGAACATTTTTTGAAGAGCTTTTGCTTGGAAATTTTATATTATATTATTTCATATATATATATGTATATACACATGTATATATAATTATATATATATAATTATATATATACATATATATAATTATAATTATGTATATGTATGTATACAGATGTATGTATAAATATAATTATATATATATAATTATATATATACATATATATAATTATAATTATGTATATATATATATATATATATATATATATATATATATATATATATATATATATACATATATCTGTATATATAATTACATATATATATATGCATGCATGTGTATATATAGTTATATATATATGTGCAAGCATGTATATATAATTATATATATATATATGTATATATATATATATATATATATATATTGATAGATAGATATGCATGTATATATATATATATATATATATATATAATTATCTATCTATCTATCTCTCTCTCTATATATGCATGTATGTATACATAATTATATATGTATATGCATACATACATACATACATATATATATATATATATATATACATACACACACACATTATTTTAAATAAAAAGTAATTTGAAGAAAACTAATATTTTAGAAATAGGAATCTATATGTAGATATTATTTAAAAAAATTCTTTCATTTGATATAACCTGGTAAAAATACTGTGTATTTAATGTATGTTAACAATTAACAAAGATATTAACACACTAAGTAAATTTTGAGGTTACACTGGAAAAAGAAAAACACTTTTCTATATTTCTAACAGTGATAATACGTTATAGTGATAGTATCTATATTACTTAGTGAAAAAATTGGAATGCAAATTTATTTTGAAATATGTAATAACATTGGTTCCATGCTAGAACTTGAAAATTTGTTCAGTTCACAAGTGTATTTAGACTATATCTATATTTAAAGTTGAATTGTTGATAGATACAAGTCTGTGAAGATGATAAAAATACTGAATATTAAAAAAAATATCATTCATTTACATGAATACTTACATTTGTTGTATTTTTAAGCTTACCTGATTAAATTTCCACTAAATCAATGGTTGTAGAGTTAATAAATTTTGAAATTGAGAATACATAAAACATCGTTTATAGGGAGTTTAGATTTGATATTTGATATTTTTAATATATTGAACCTCAATATAAAATGCTTCATAAGATGTGTAATTCATTAAATCTAAGTTTAGATATCATATTGTTAATATGGAGGATGAAAAATACTTAAGAATTTTGTTTAAAAGCTGACATATGGAAACATACACACATGCATAAATATATGTACACTCTGTCAAACATAAACACAAGGGAAAATATAAAGCTACTTAGCAATAATGAATAGAATTTTATGTAAAGATTGAGAGGGTGATTCTGAATATCTATTTTATCAAGTCTTTAGAAAGTTTAATGAGAACTAATAATTAATATAAAAAATTTGAAAGAGGAAAAATATTTTAAAACAAGTAAGCAGACCACATGGCTATATATATATATATATATATATATATATATATATAATAATATTATTAGGAACAAAATCCAAAATTACAGGTAAAAAACTCAATTAAAATCAATTTATAAAAAATTAAAATTAAATTGAGCCTTATAGATAAAGTATATATAAAATATATATAGTTTTAGGGAAAATAACCAATTTTCAAGAACTCATCGATGAAAATCCACTATCACATATAGAAAAATTAATAATTAAAAGCACAATAAATGAGTATAATATAAAGTAAAGTAAATATCATAAGATAAATATAATAAAAAGATTACACGTGTTTCATAACCAATTTTCAAATAGAAAAGAAATTTAAATCGATTAAAATCAATTGAAATTATCGAAAATATTATTAATTTTTCTATATGTGATAGTGGATTTTCATCGATGAGTTCTTGAAAATTGGTTATTTTCCCTAAAACTATATATATATATATATATATATATAACTATGGAGATACATCATCAAATGCCCAGAATAATCTATTACAAAATAATTGCTGTTAAGATCCTGTTTTTGTTATTTGATCTGGAAGTGTCTAGTAGCAATAATGTAGAAACTTAAGATTGAAACAGAAATATAAAAGGAAAAGACAATAAAAATTAATACATCTGCTGTCCTCCAAACATTACTAAACATTGGAGAAACTAAATAGTAGTCAATAATACAACTCACACTTCTCTGACAATGCTGCTTGTAACTTAAACATGATGAATATCACACAAAACCTTTATCAATTATTTAAAAATAAAATGGTGTTTTGTAACTTCTCAGAATATAAATTTGAGAATGAACGTTTTAAAATAGTTTCTTTGGTCTACAATAATTTCTGTAACCAACAGTGATGTTTTGAAGAATGTTAAAAGACAAATATTGTCAATGAGTCAAATAGTGTTGAAAATTTAATTTTATTATCTTTGATTGTTGTGTTTGAAGTTGTTAGCATTCTAATTTTGTATACCTAATGTGAAATACTGATTTCTTATATTGACACAAGTGATTTATAGGGGTGGCAGAATGGGATATTGTATATTTATGCCTTTTCCATAGATGTTAGTAATAAAGGTGGCATGAAATGGCTCCAGTTATAATTGAGTTCCACCAGGTACTTGTCTTTACTATAACATTCAACTAACATAACAATACTTATGTTAGTGCTAACATATTTAATGCAGAGAGAATTAAAATGCTAATATGAAATTATTATGTGGTAAGAAAAGAAGAAACAAAACTAGTTAATGACTAATATTTGAATTATTTCAGCAAATTGCCATTATTTTTCCTTATATTAAGAACTGATGTTCATATTTTACTTTACCATTTGATAACTAGCATTTAATTCGGAAGAGTTTATAAAAATAAAATTCATTTAATGATATCAATATAAATATCATAATGGATTCCTAAACCTAGTAAACATATGAAATTAGTATATAGTTCTATAGTAACATAGTAATACAAAATTAAAATTCTTTTGGCTAACATGTATCACAGCATTTTTTCCACAACAGAAAGAAGTATGAGACAGAAACTAGAAACTACACAATAATTTACAGTAATATGCATAGAAGTTGTTTTAAAAAGAACATGATTGTCTACATACACCCTCCACTCACAGATGCATGCGCAAACAATACAGTTGCTCATTAAAACTATTTCAACACCAATCCATAAAAAATATTTTTGTGACAATAGAATCTTCTGCTATGGAGGGAAAAACAACAAAATCTTCTGTAAATACAACTCTTTCTGAAATATTTCAAACTAGTGTTATGTTATTTTGAAAATTAATCTTGTTATTTTTTCTTTTATTTCATTCCTCAGAGACTTTTCTCATTAACAATATGGAATGAATGATTGCCTCAATATCACTAACAAACACTAAACTGAAAGCTGTCATTTGTTACTTAATTTATAATACTGTAGTGGTATTACATCCATTACTTGCTTACCAACACTGTCTCAATTGTCCAACACTTTCTCTAGCTGGCGAACATTACTATACTATACTTCTAGCCACTACTATCTATCTTCCAGGTTACTCATTATTGACATCTAGTACTTTCATTTACCATAAACCATTTGTATGACCATCCATCACACATTCTCTCTCTCTCTCTCATTTGTGCTTTTCTTCCTCTCAATACTGTCTGATATTGCCATTTCTTCTCATTGTCACCCCAATAATTCTGTCTCTCTCTTCATCCTCATGCCTACCTCTCCATCTTACTACAGTTCATCCTGTAATCACCTACTCTACTGGTCATGCTTTTCACAAGAAATGAAGACAATACTGAGCAGAAAGAAGCCTTTCGTCTTTCAAGGTACAAACCAAATTCACTGGTTCCTTGATAAAATACCATCTGTACCCGGAGTAAAAATGTTACTGAAGAAGCAGAAAAAAGGGAATACTGAGAGAGTTTTTTAATCTTGTTTTGCCAAGAACATGAGAAAGTTTCTGTTGCTGGTGCCACAATAAATGCATGCAGTACACTCTGTAAAATAATTTGTGTGAGGAAGGGCATCCAGTCATAGAAATGATACATGAATGAGACATGTACCCTCAGTCCATCTGGAACAGTAGTAACTTTGAATAAGAACTAACTCATACCTTGACAACCTGTCCACTCAAGTTGATGATGATGATGATGTGTGTGTGTGTGTGTGTGTGTGTGTATATATACATACATTATATATATATTCATATATATATATATATATATATATATATATATATATATATATATTGAAACTCAGCTTGTGAAGACTTATTGGGGCAAGCGAAAGCGAAATTGTGATGGCATCTGTGCCCAGCGTCGCCTTTCTGGCACTTGTGCCCACGGCATGTGTAAGGACTTTCGAGCGAGATCGTTGCCAGTGCCCCTGGACTGGCTCTTGTGTGGGTGGCACATAAAATACACCAGTTTGAGCATGGCCATTGCCAGTACCGCCTGACTGGCCTTCGTGCCGGTGGCACATAAAAGCACCCACTACACTCTCAGAGTGGTTGGCGTTAGGAAGGGCATCCAGCTGTAGAAACTCTGCCAAATCAGATTGGAGCCTAGTGTAGCCATCTGGTTTCACCAGTCCTCAGTCAAATCGTCCAACCCATGCTAGCATGGAAAGCAGACGTTAAATGACGATGATGATGATGATGATACACACACATACACACACATGCATAAAGATTCTTCCTGAGTCATATAAACTCATAGGGTTGGTTTCCTGGCTTTTGTGGCATATATAATTCCTTATTTTTGCCAGCTGACTGGACTGGAGCAAGATGAAATAAAATGCTTTGCTCAAGAATACAATGCATCTCCCAGTCCAGGAATGAAAACCAGAGTTTATGCAAATCTCAAAAGATGGATGCACTCTTATATATGTGCATTCATGCACCAATCCTCCACCCTTCTTAACTCCTTCACAGAATTGCATTCCCAGCTGGCTTCTAGCCTCTCAACCATTTTCTTTCCTTCTCAATCACTCTTCCTTTCTTTTTCCTATTCCTCCTATCCTTTTATTCTGATGAAAAACTAATTGCTGAAATGTTAAGACTTGCTTATATTGCTAAACTTGTCCCTCCTGCATTATCTAGTTTCTTTATATTTTTGGTCATTACAGTTCCAACATATTTCTAATGCTTACACAGACCTCTCATCTATCTATCTATCTATCTATCTATCTATCTATCTATCTATCTATCTATCTATCTATACATACATACATACATACATACAAACACATATATATATATATATATATATGTTGTTGTACTTGGGGATGGTCATTTTGCCAGTTTAGCCAATAAACACACACGCACTGTATATTTGGTGTTAATTTGCTTCAGCTTTATATTACATTAATCTTAATCTTATTTCGGCCAGAGTTCTTTCGTCACACTTCTGTGACCTCATCAGTGGTCCTTTGTTTCCTTCTTTCTTATGTGTGTCTCACCTTGCTAACTATCAGCCATTTTGTATTTTGTATTCCTATTGTATGTGTCTACGCATGCGTGTCCTTCAATGTGTCTGTGTCTTTTGTAAGTGCATGTGTGTATGGGGAGTGTCTGTATCACCTATATTCTCTGTTAATACGTGTTCGTTTGTATTTGTTTTTATTTATTTATTTATTCATGTGTGTGTTGTTTTTTTTTGTTTCTTTTGTGTTTAATTAAATTTTGTTAACGTATGTAGTATTTAATTCCATTTGTTTATCTATGTATTGTATTATACTTTGTTCATATTATTATTGGTTTATGGGTAACATGTTTTCACATGCTGTGGTTTGTGGTTTGTTAGTGGTGTGTGTTAGTGTTCCATTCTAGTTTCCTATTCAGGCTAGGTTTCTCTTCTATTATGTGTGTAGCTTCAGTAATTTGTCTAAGTGCTGCATCACTGCTATGTGTAGATAAGATTTTAATTTCTATGTTGTTGATTGAGCCTCTATGTTCTTGCTCAGCGTGCTGGTACAGAACTGATGAGTTCTTCCCTTCCTTAAGTTCCCCCCAATGTTCGTTTGCCCGCTCCCCTATGCTCCTTGCTGTTTCGCCTACATATGTCATTGTTTTATTTCTGCATCGTCCCTCTGTACATCTTATACTATAGACCACATTTCTGGTTTTGCAGTTCGTTTGTGGGCTAAATCTACATACGATACAGTTCCTATCAGTGCAGGGGGTTCTACTGATAAGGGATTTAATAGGGTTGCCTGGCCTTTCAACAACCTTAATTCTTAGCTTAAGTTTGTCTAGGGCCCTTCTAAAGCGGTACGCCAGTTCGCCTCTAGGGGTGGTGTCGACGAACATGACGTTCTGGTACTTGTGGCTATCGTACCATGAGCTTGCCTTCCCTATTTTCTTCTTAGTCCTTTCTATGGTGTTCCATGATTTGCTCCTATAGAGTGGGCAAATCCCATTCCTATCGTTGCGTTTGATTGTTTCAAACTTCTTCATAGCTCCTTTGTATACCCTGATCCTTTCTTTATGGCTGTAACCTGAGAACTGCATGCGGTGGACGAATTAAAGAGACATATACAACATTTCGTCCACCGCATGCAATTCTCAGGTTACAGCCATAAAGAAAGGATCAGGGTATACAAAGGAGCTATGAAGAAGTTTGAAACAATCAAACGCAACGATAGGAATGAGATTTGCCCACTCTATAGGAGCAAATCATGGAACACCATAGAAAGGACTAAGAAGAAAATAGGGAAGGCAAGCTCATGTGGTACGATAGCCACAAGTACCAGAGCGTCATGTTCGTCGACACCACCCCTAGAGGCGAACTGGCGTACCGCTTTAGAAGGGCCCTAGACAAACTTAAGCTAAGAATTAAGGTTGTTGAAAGGCCAGGCAACCCTATTAAATCCCTTATCAGTAGAACCCCCTGCACTGATAGGAACTGTATCGTATGTAGATTTAGCCCACAAACGAACTGCAAAACCAGAAATGTGGTCTATAGTATAAGATGTACAGAGGGACGATGCAGAAATAAAACAATGACATATGTAGGCGAAACAGCAAGGAGCATAGGGGAGCGGGCAAACGAACATTGGGGGGAACTTAAGGAAGGGAAGAACTCATCAGTTCTGTACCAGCACGCTGAGCAAGAACATAGAGGCTCAATCAACAACATAGAAATTAAAATCTTATCTACACATAGCAGTGATGCAGCACTTAGACAAATTACTGAAGCTACACACATAATAGAAGAGAAACCTAGCCTGAATAGGAAACTAGAATGGAACACTAACACACACCACTAACAAACCACAAACCACAGCATGTGAAAACATGTTACCCATAAACCAATAATAATATGAACAAAGTATAATACAATACATAGATAAACAAATGGAATTAAATACTACATACGTTAACAAAATTTAATTAAACACAAAAGAAACAAAAAAAAACAACACACACATGAATAAATAAATAAATAAAAACAAATACAAACGAACACGTATTAACAGAGAATATAGGTGATACAGACACTCCCCATACACACATGCACTTACAAAAGACACAGACACATTGAAGGACACGCATGCGTAGACACATACAATAGGAATACAAAATACAAAATGGCTGATAGTTAGCAAGGTGAGACACACATAAGAAAGAAGGAAACAAAGGACCACTGATGAGGTCACAGAAGTGTGACGAAAGAACTCTGGCCGAAATAAGATTAAGATTAATCTATATATATAAAAATGAGAATGTGTGTCTGTCTGTCTGTCTGTCTGTGTGAATCCCTAAAACTCGAGAACTACGCAACCAATTTCATTCAAATTTTACAGATGCCTTACTTAGGGTTCCAGTTGTGTTTTAGTAAAAAAAATTTTAACTTCTTGCAGAGTTCGAGCCCACAGCAACATAATATCTCCTCCACTATTTAAGTATTACGTGTCAAAAGTGAAAGAAAAACACTCATGTCAAATACTTTCACTTTAAAAATGAAACTATTCTACTAACTGAAACAATCACATTTCGATACTGTAATGTCAGATACTTTCAGAGAGAGAGAGAGAAAGAGAGAAAGAGATAGATAGATAGAGAGAGAGAGAGAGAGAGAGAGAGAGAGAGAGAGAGAGAGAGAGAGAGAGAGAGAGAGAGAGAGAGAGAGAGAGATGTATATGTATACATATAGATGTATATGTACACGTTATTCCACTAACTGAAACAATCACATTTCGATACTTTCAGAGAGAGAGAAAGAGAGAGAAAGAGATGTATATGTATACATATACATGTATATGTATATGCATGTATACGTATATGCATAGATATATATATATATATAGATATAGATCTATATGCATACATGTATATGTATACACATGTGTAGATGTATATATATATAGATGTACATGTAATATGTACACATATATACATATATATACATGCATACAGATATCTATACATATATACACCCATCACACACATTAGTCATTTGTTTTCTTATTCAAAACTACGTCAAAAGTACTGAACGGATCTTTATGAAATTTGGAAATTATATTCTATGTATAACGGCCATAACTCCCATGAAAATTCATATATTTTTGATGTTGATGAAATTTTAACCCGAACATAACAGATGAGCATTATTTGTAATTCAACGGTACAACAGTGTAGGACTACCCTTTCAGATATACTTACATTGTGATTTCTGCAATGTGGTGCATAAAGTGTCAAGTAAATGAGACGCATCTTTGCCTCCACTGATTCACTTGCAAAGTGTTGAGTAAAATTATTTCGTTGCAGACCTCCTTTGGGTCTTTTTATTATCACTACGACAAACATAGTCCCCAGTTGGTAACATTGATTTCAAGGCCCTCCTAGATGAGAGACTGGCATTCCACTTAATGTCTATGTTCCATGCTGGCATGGATTGGAGAGTTATTAATGTAGAAATATGGTATCGTAGCTACTAACAGTTGAGGGTTGCGTAGTCTAGACGGCGTTTTTAGATTTCATTATTCTCTTTAACCCGGGCAAAGCCGGGTATTGCTGCTAGTGTAATATAAAGCTGAAGCAAATTAACACCAAATATACAGTGCGTGTGTTTTTATTGGCTAAACTGGCAATATGACCATCCCCAAGTACAACAACATCTGTTTCAACACACGATTTCACATCAAAAATCTTGCAAAACAAATATATATATATATATATATATATATATATATATATATATATATATATATATATGTGGTGAAACTACCTCCCGCCATTAGATACAAACTACTATCGCCATTACATACAATCTTCTCATTTAAATATAAATAAATGCGAGCGTAGTAGAGAACCCATTCCTTGTCCATCACGTGACTGATCATTATTCGAATCGGCAACTTCTTCGAACCGTTCCCGCCAGAACGCAAACTGACCAATCACGGCCCCTAATAAGGTCACGTGATAGAGTAAAATTCTGAAGGCATTTGGAGCCCTCTTAACGCTATATATAGATCAACTCATACCCCACAAATTTGTCTCGGTCCAGTTTCTCTTTGAGAACTGTTCCGTGTACCACACGACAGCAGCAGCAGCCAGCGACCACTTCAGCAGCTTCGTCCAGCCACGATGACCTCCGCCGTCGCCACATCAGCAACAAGAGTCTACTACTACTATCCAGCATCATCATCATGACCAACACGATTAATACCAAACAGCCTCTACACTACCAGCGTCAACACGAATTACTACGTACACCAAACCAAACCTCCGCGGCACATCTCTCTCTCTCTTCGATTCTGTTAGGTGACTCAGCTTCACCACGGTAAATAAACAGACAAGAGTTCTTAAACAGACAAGAAATTCTCAGCCAGCGATGAACATCTGTATAACAAGAATCACGGCCCTGGCATCAAAGCCAAAACACAACTAATGATAAGCTCTGCCACACTCAGCCAACTCACTTTCACATACAGAACTTTTCCTATAGTGTACTAACGATCTGGTATAATTGCTCACGTGTTATTGACTCTCTTTCTATCTGCTGTAAACACTCATACACACATGTATCACTCACATACACACTTTTCTTTGCATGACGGCCTGTCTTTGATTATGTTATTATATGTCGCATTCACACTCTCACACAGACATACATCTTTAACGCTACAATAAATATTTCTGTTATTCATCTAATACGGTTGTGGTCTTTCATTACTGGTCATCTATGTTATCGTCGCATAACATATCATGTATATCATCCATTGATATATATCTATTGTATGTTCGACCGTGTGACACGATTAAATAAAAGGAGTCCTCTGTTTTTTCCATTCGTCACCATTGCTCCTTTTTGAGTTCGCACGGTCGTCCCTTACATATATATATCAAATCATCAGTTATATTTTAGATTAAAGTACTAATTATCATAGAATAGAATTCTCTTTTTAAATTTCAATATGCAATCAAATTCACTTATTTGATCAATTATGAAATAAATGGTAATATGTAAAACACATAATTACCTGCAGTGATGTAGTGGCATCATCCCCTCCATCATCATCATCATCTTCATCTTCACCATGACAACTCTACAAAAAACAATGTTTTGAATTATAACATTAGTCATAGATGTTACATTATTACAATAATCAAATAATTCAGGATAATTTAATATATTTATTTGTTTATATTTTTAATTGGTATCAAAACTATCATGTTTATGTTTTGGGGATAATGGTATAGTGTTCCCATCAGATTGTTGGTTTCTTATTTCTTTATTGCCTACAAGGGGCTAAACATAGAGGGGACAAACAAAGACAGACAAACGGATTAAGTCGATTACATCGACCCCAGTGCGTAACTGGTACTTAATTTATCGACCCCAAAAGGATGAGAGGTAAAGTTGACCTCAGTGGAATTTGAACTCAGAACATAATGGCAGACGAAATACTGCTAAGTACTTCACCCAGCATGCTAACGTTTCTGCCAGCTCATCGCCTTGTTGGTTTCTGTCAAACCATTCAACTCATGCTAGCATGGAAGATGGATGTTAAATCACAATGATGATTATGGTTAAAAATATTTTGGTAAAATATTTATGAATAAAAATCTTTGGTAGAAAGTTATGTCTAATAACACTGTAACAAAATTTTGATATATTTTTTGGTCTTTGGTCAGAAAGTGTTATCTCCTATTTGCTTCTATATAGAAATCAAAGGAAATGTCTATTAGTCCTTTCAAACTTTGCTTTTGTTACCTGGGTATCAATGGTTTGAAACTGACCTATTTTCCATTATATTTCAGACAAGATTCAGCATTGAGTTGCTGAAGCAGAAATAGCATTAGAGCAAATATTCTACTCAGTACCTCAGATTTGCTTGACCTTAACCACTTGAGCATATCCCTTAGTAGCTGACAATATGTGCATCTCTGATCTTGAGCAGGAATAGTGGAGGAGCATCATAGCCATGTGTTGAGAGGGATTCTTTGGAGTTTGAATAAATATCATAACAAAAGCAAAGTTTGAATATTAGCCATTTTTCATACTTTCTAGGGGTAAGCAAACAGGAAATAACAGTTGCAACCCAAGGACAAAAATCGTGTTGCACAGTGTAACTATATTCAGTATGAAAAACAAAAACCCTGTTTTTTAAATGGCTGGGTTGTGTTTAATATGCCAGCACACCTTTTATGCCATCAAATATGGTCTTAAACTGGTACTCCTTCAGTTACGACGATGAAGGTTCCAGTTGATCCAACCAATGGAACAGTCTGCTCATGAAATTAACATGCAAGTGGCTGAGCACTCCACAGACACGTGTACCCTTCACATAGTTCTCAGGGAGATAGTGTGGAACACAGAATGTGATAAGGCTGACCCTTTGAAATACAGGTACTTACTAATTTTTGTCAGCTGAGTTGACTAGAGCAATGTTAAATAAAGTGGCTTGCACAAGGACACAACACGCCACATGGAATCAAACTTATGGCCCTACAATCATGAACTGAATACCCTAACCACTTAGCCATGCATCTTTACGCAGCAAATAAAAAAGTACTTCACTTACTTTACTCATTATATCTGCATAAGCCATATAGAGTTCGTCAGCTTCAAGGCCATCACTTTGTTCTTTGGTTGCGCCTCGACATAATGCAATGATTAATTGATTGAGAGGATCTGGTTTTTTGTCTTCCTCTACTTCTTTCTTCTCAACTTCTTCTTCTTCCTCTTTAGCAATCTGAAAATTAAAAAAGAAAAACCCCAAATCATGTATAATAAAATAAGGTACGCAATAAAAATACAAATTTAGCATTATATTCATGATTAAATATTGCTTTATTATGAAGCTGAGATGTGTATAAGTGCAAGTTCAAGCTCTCACACAAATGTGCACACACATACATACACATACAATATATATACATTTCCCCACAAATCAGATGCATATATCCAAACAGAAAATACAAACACGCAGAATGTAGTAATTATCATTATTATTAATTTAACAATTTCTCTTTCCCCTCTAAATATGCATACATACAGGCACACATAAATTTTTGTTATTGAAACTGATACAGAGTTTATCTTACGACCTGAGCTTCATATCTCTGTGATCTCCACGGGAAACAGTGGCCTGAATCAAATTCCAGAGGCATGAAATTCAGTTCATGAAACAAACACTATGTCAATTTCAATAAAACTAGCATATCCTCTACATCATACATTGAACATATCTTTCTTATTCATTTGACATGAAACAACATACATGTGTGTGTGTGTGTGTAAAAGTATTACTTACAGTTAGATCTTCGATAAGAACATTTTTACTGACTTCTTCTGTAGCAAGCCATGTTAGACGATACGCCTTCAAAAATAGGTTCATGGCTCGATGTCTAACAATAATAAAAATGAAAATAATAATAATAATAATAATAATGAGAAAAATGAGAAAGCAACCATACTATGGGATATGTCAATACACACAGATAGAGAAATTAAGACCAATAGGCCAGATATAGTTGTCAGAGATCATCAAGAAAAAAATACTTTCTAATCGATGTATCAATACCAACTGAAGACGTTGTCTGGAACAAACTTATGAGAAATGACACACCAGCCATGAATGGCTCGTGTTTTGCTGAGGCATTGTGCATCCTGGCAAATCACATTGTCCAAAGTATTCTTTTTTGGTGCCATGCAAAAGGTACCTGTGTTGGTGCCACTGGTTTCTGATGCCGTGTAAAAAGCACTTGTGCTGGTGCATTGTATAAAGCATCTGTGTTAGTGCCGTGTAAAATGCACTCAGTACACTCTGTAGAGTGGTTGGTGTCAAGAAGGGCATCCAGCCATAGAAACCATGCCAAAACATACAACTAGAGCCTGGTGCAGCTCTCTGCCTTGCTTGTTCCTGTCAAACCGTCCAACTCATGACAACATGAAAAACTGACGTTAAATGATGATGATGATTATGATAATGCTTCTATTTCTAGCAAGTTGAACAATTGCATAGAGACTCCCTTGTTTAGTGAAGTAGGAGAAACACCAATAAGAATGAAGATGTGTTTTACAATGAGAGAGAGAGAGACTGTGAGAGAGATATAGAGGGGGAGGGAAGAAAGAGAAGGAGGTGGACAGGTAGGGAGAAAGAATGGGAGGTAGGTAGGGAGACATAGGGACAAGAGAGAGAGAGGGACAGAGAGAGAGGAACAGAAAGAGAGGGTAATGAGAGAGAAAGAGAGAGGGGAGAGACAGGGCTTGAGAAAATAAAACATTTATTGCATTTATAGAATTATTGATGTTTAACTATATGAAATGATAAATTTGTAATTCTTACCTTGGTAAGCCATAAAGTGGAACCATACGGAAACAGGCCATCACAGCACGTTTTCTTTGTGATGAGATGACTTTTCTCCAAGCACCCTTAAGTCCAAGAGATGGATGTTCAACCTGCAAATGTAGCAATTCTATTTAGTTACCATCCATCAAACAGGTTTGAGTTGTTTTTAATATAGATCTAATTTAATACTACTTAACTCTTTTACTTGCTCCAGTCATTGGATTGCAGCCATGCTGGAGCACAACTTTGTAGAGTTAGTCAAAGAAATCTACTTCAGTATTTATACTATAAAAGGCAAATTTACTGTGTGTGTGTGTGTATGTTTAAAATTCATACATTTACACAATTCCAAATTTCTTCGATTAAACAATCGCAATTAATATCCTAAATACAATTTGTTAGGTCACTGCGTCATTTTTTCACTCCAAAAAGTCCTAATAATGAATAAAATCCATAAAACTACAGCAGTAAATATTTTCTCCCTAATAAAATCTAATTTCCTCTTTCTAATACAAATCCTTTCAACTCCTACTTTCTCTTATGAACATTTACGATGAATCCAACAACAAATACAAAAAGATCAAAACTGAAACAATCACATTTCGATACTCTAATGACAGATACTAAAACTACATACAAAATTACTTTGCCCCTCTAAAATTAACTATTTCTATTCCTCTTACACATCGTTTCAATTGCTACTTTCTCTTATGAACCTTTACGAACGATCGAAGTTTTTTCTTCGACAGAGAAACGAAGGAGAGTGAGAGTCAAATAAACAGACACACTATCAATCATACGTAAATACACACATATATATGTACCTATGGTTACCAATGACCTCATTCCAATTTGGCGGGAATTGTAAGTTTACTTTCCATTTCTAACACCGTCCTTCACCATCGAGACGTCTTTCTCAAATACGATCAACAAACATTTATTCCATACAAACTGTGAGTTTTTTTCAAAATCTTTTCGCAAATCTTGAGATTAACACCCGCATCATAACCCTAACAAACCCTAACCTAACACTGTAGTGAAAATCGTACGGGTGTTAATCTGAAAATTTAACAATCTTTTTTAAAACACTTTTACTTACTAACATCTTTTTTATTTAGTGTGTGTGTTGCCTGTATATATATATACACTTAAGACTTAGTCGTGGGTTGGGAGTTTGATCGGCAGAGGTCATTATTATTATTATTATTATTATTATTATTATTATTATTATTAGTATTATTATTATTATTATTATTAGTATTATTATTATTGTTATTATTATTATTTATTTATTAGTATTATTATTTAAAATTTTTCCCACAACGGCGGCTTCGGGCAGGTGGAGAATAGTCGATTATATTGACCCCTGTGTTCAACTGGTACTTATTTTTTAGACCCCAAAAGGATGAAAGGCAAAGTCAACTTCGGCGGAATTTTAACTCACACACTCATACATACAAATATCTGTCATTCTCTTCCAAATACGATCGACAGTCAAACATTTATTCCTTACAAACTGAATTTTTTTAATATCTTTCTTAAAACGCATTTTATTTAGTGTGTATGCGTGTGTGTGTTGCCCATATATATATATATATACACTTAAGACTTAGTTGTGGGTTGGGAGTTTGATCTGCAGAGGTCATTATTATTATTATTGAGATTAACACCCGCACGATTTTCACTAGGGTGTTAGGGTTACGATGAGGGTTGGTCTTACGGTTACGGTTTTACGGTTAGGGTTACGTAATCGTGCGGGTGTTAATCTGAAAAATCACCGAAATGTGAAAACTACCGACCCTCCCATCTGTTATAACTTTTGTTGTTCTGTTTAATATGTATATAGATTATGCCTCCAAACAAAGGGGGAAACAAAGCAACCCGTTTAAAAAGACACCAACAGACTGCAGCAATTCACCACATGCCAGAAGCTGCTTTGAACATAATGCAAAACGGTGCATCATCATCTACTGCCCAATCTGATAGAATTCTGGCAGAACTGTGTAGCAATAGATCGCCAGCAATTGCTTCATCAGAAATTGACGCCCTACCTCCTGCGAAAAGGAATTACCCTGCTATGTATAATCAAGGCAGCGCAAAAAGTTGTTTTGCACAAGCATTTGTATAGCCAATTAGACGGATGAAATTTACGTACACTTAATAATGTTACACAAAACAGCCTTCAGACTTTCCCTATTAATTTCGTCTTTTGAATTATGAACATATTTACATCATAAGGGTTTTTTCATTGTAAGGCTTTCTTTTTTAGTTGATTTTCACCTAGCAAGATTTATCGTAGATGGCGTAATAAGTCACACCCGGACAACGTCGGGTTATACTGCTAGTTTATTATAAATCATATTATAAATCATATAGCATCATACCTTGACTCGTACTTTAACAATTAAGCTAGGTTGTAATATATAAAGCAACTTTGAATATAAAATCTGGAGTGATTTTTTTCAGATTGTTTTATACACCATCAAATGTAGTAATGCATTTGATAGTTGTTCTCTGGTTTTAAATATAGTCTTCTCATTAGAGATTTAATTCTTCTGTTGTTACCAATTATTAAATAAATGCCTAATAATTAACAGTTTCATTTTTCGTGCAGGAGTGGCTGTGTGGTAAGTAGCTTGCTTACCAACCATATGGTTCCGGGTTCAGTCCCATTGTGTGGTACCTTGAGCAAGAGTCTTCTACTATAGCCCTGGGCTGACCAAAGCCTTGTGAGTGGATTTGGTAGATGGAAACTGAAAGAAGCCCGTCATATATATGTATATGTGTATATATATATATATATATATGTGTGTGTTTGTGTGTCTGTGTTTGTCCCCCCCAACATTGCTTGACAACCGATGCTGGTATGTTTACATCCCCGTAACTTAGAGGTTTGGCAAAAGAGACTGATAGAATAAGTACTAGGCTTCCAAAGAATAAGTCCTGGGGTCGATTTGCTCGACAAAAGTTGGTGCTCCAGCATGGCCACAGTCAAATGACTGAAACAAGTAAAAGAGTAAAGAGTAACCTGCATCTATTTTATTCCTCACAATTAGTCTCACAGATGTTTATCAAAATTATCCTACCCCCAACTTACCATTTACACTTCAGTGTTATAGTAAATAAATAATCTATAATTCAAATAGAACAAAGATGTATTTCTTTAACATTCTCTTCATTTTCAAAACAAACATGCTTGTAAAAACTATGATTCGAATTAAGTGAAAATGGTTAAAAGGAAAAGAAAAGGAATTTATTTTATAGCTAAAACAAGCATAACTACCACTGTTTCAGCTAGTGTTAACTTATTTAATAAAGGAGGAGTTAAACAGTTGACTGGAAATAATTATGTGGCAAAGAAAAAAGAAACCAATAAGATTCAATAACTGATACTATCAACATGTATGAGAGATGGTTCAATAAAATGTTGGTCTTATTTTCACCTTTTTAGTGAATCTTAGCCTTCATGGTATTTTCTGAAGTAGTGATGAAACAACCATTGTAATCAATGTACACAACTGTACATTGAGTGATTTAGAAAAATATAATTATTTACGGAAAAAAGAAAAGAAATTCAGGGTTGCTATTTACATAGAAAAAAATAATAGTTAAGCTAATATCAATATATTGGGTTATCCCATAAATAATGCGTTTTTTTTTTTTAATTGCATGAACTAAAAGTCAGAAGGGGACAGGATAAACTACCTGCCTCAACTTGCTATAAAAGCAGGTAGTAATTTTACCTTGGCCTTATTCTTAGTGCAAGTTTTGAAAAGTGCAGTTCAATTTTAACAGTTATCTTTTCAAAGCAATAATGGAAGTGACAAAGGAGCATATTCAGCATATTTTGTTTTATGAGTTCAATAAAGACAACACAGCAACAGAAAGTGCAAGGAATATTAATGCAATATATGGGGATCGGACAATAAGTGTAAACCAAAGTCAACAGTGGTTCCAGAAATTCTGAGCCGGAAACTACAGCCTAGAAGACAAGCCTCATCCTGGAAGATCTGTAGAACTTGACAAGGACGTCCTACAAACCTTGGTGGAACAAAATCCCATCATAACTGTTGTGGAACTAGCTGAGAAGTTTGGATTTGGTCATTCAACCATTCATCAACACCTGTGTGCCATCAAATATGTTAGCAAATTGGGTCAATGGGTTGCTCACAAACTTTCTGAGTCTAATCACGTGCAGAGAGTAAATGTGTGCTCTTCTTTGCTGTTACGTCTCACGAATGAACCTTTTTTGGACTGAATAGTGAGTGGTGATGAGAAAATAGGTTCTCTATAAAAATCTCAAGTGCTGAAACAGTGGGTAGAGAAAGGAGAAACACTGGCACCCCAGGCCAAAGAAGGTTTTCACCCACATAAGGTATTGTTATCTGTTCGGTGGGATATGAAAGGTTTAGTCCACTTTGAACTTTTAAACCCAAACCAAACGATAAGAAAGATCTACTGCAAGCAGCTTGAGCGGCTTAAGTCAGCACTAGAAGAAAAATGACCTTGTTTGGTTTCAAGATGAAAGGTGTTCTTCCATCAGGATAATGCTTGACCACATACAGTGAGGATGACATTCCAAAGGCTGGAACAGTTTGAATGGGAAACGATGCCCCACCCACCATATTCGTTGGACATTGCCTTATTTGATTATTTATTCCACAGTTCTCAAAATCATTTGAACGGAAAAAAATATGAATTCTGTAGACAAGGTCAGAGCAGCACTGGAGAAGTATTTTTCATCATGGACAAATGAATTTTGGAAGAGGGGCTTGCAAGTCAACCAGACAGATGGAAGAGTATATTTTAGATTAAAAAAGAACTTTGGTTTATCTTAATTTGAAAAATAAAAGAAGTCTAAAAAAACGCATTATTTATGGGATGACCCAATATTTTATGCATGGAGAAATAATTGTAACACATATAGTCATCTCTTACCATATGTAGTCCAAACATAACTCTGGCCATTGATACAATTCTTTCAATACTCTTTTCACTGTTTAGCTCAATATTACTGCTCAACTTGCTGTCTCCTATTTTTCGGAAGAGTAATTTCTGCCATTGCTCTGGTTCGACCTCCTGTAACAAAATAAAAAAATCAAGTTTTTGAAACAAATGGCACAAAACAAGTCAATAAATATAGGGGATCTGTTTAAAATGAAATGTGATGATAATGAATAGAAATAAATATGTGTTAAGTTATCACTTGGAGTTGAGAATGACTTGAAGGTTAGGGAGAGAAACATCAGCTGATTTTATCCTGATTCTCTATTTTATATGAAGATGAAAATAGGTGCAGGTGTAGCTGTGTGGTTAAGAAGCTTGTCTTCTAACCATGGGGTCTCAGGCTCAGTCCCACAATGTGGTACATTGGGCAAGCGTTTTCTAATATAGTTCTGGGCTGACTAAAGCCATGCAAATGGATTTGGTGGATGGAAACTAAAAGAAGCCTATTGAGTGTGTGTGTGTGTGTGTGTTATGTTTGTGTGTGTTTGTGTCTGTGTGCGTGTGTGTGTGTGTGTGTGTGCATGCATCCTTGTCTAGATGTCATGTGATGGTTATAAGCAAGTGTCACTATCATACTAGAAGTATTGCTTCCTGTCTTACATGGTAAAACATGTCTGATCTTGGGAAAATATTACTTTGCTTAGCAACAAGTAAAGGGCATCTGTTGGCAACAAGAAGGGCATCTGGACATAAAAAATTTTTAGACGAATTCTGTCTGACCTATGCAAACATGGAAAAGTGAATGTTAAATGAAGATGAAGAATGGAATAGGAAGAATAAGCTGATACTCCTATGCTGCTGTTTACTGCTGAATTGCTCTCTGCAAGAGTGGTCTCTGATGCTTTTATGCTTTATGCAAAGAAGAGAGCATGCTAACAAAAGGAGTAGGTGTTTATGGAGGGTATGGCAGGGGGTAGTTGGGTTGAGAAGTACCAAGTGATCCAAGAGGAATAATCTTGTCGAAAACAAAGATCCATGATGACATGAGAAGTGATGAAAGCTGATCTCAGTAGGTCAAACCTCTTGGAGGAAATAGCAAAGAATCTCAAAAAATGGCAAATCATTGTATCTGAGAACTGTCTAACCCATCAAACATGGCAAAGTAAATGGAAAATTATGATGATGATGATGATGATACAAATTTTAGCAAAACTATGGGATCTCAAATATGCATTAAAGTTTATTAATTAATTTAGCCTTTTTTCTTTTTCTTTAACATCTTATGTAAATATAAAGCATTCTAGATTGTTTAGAAGGCTTGTAAGAAAAGCGCTAACACTCCACCCTCACAAAAAAACTGGCCTGCTCATGAAATTAATGCGCAAGTGACTGAGCACTCCACAAACACATGTACCCTTAATGTAATTCACAGGGAGAGTCAGCATGACACAGAATGTGACAAGGCTGGCCTTTTGAAATACAAATGACTACTCAATTTTGCCAGTTGAGTGGACTGGAGCAACATGAAAAAAAGTGTCTTGCTCAAGGACACAACGTGTCACCATGTATTGAACTCATGGTCTTATGATTGTGAGCTGAATACTCCTAGCCACCAAGCCATACACTTTCAACAAGAAAAGTACCAATGTATTTAACAATGACTCACCCCTTCAACTGTTTCCAGTAGTGCCTTCAGGAAAGTTTCGATGTCTCCTTCCGGTTCCTTCTAACAGAATAAAAAGTTAGAAAATGCCCACGATAAGTTAAACACACCATGCTTAGAACACCATGCTTTTAGTGAAAACAGTTCTGCACTCTCCATGTTGGTGAGCAACGCTCGACATTTATTTGGTAAAAGAACGCAGGTAGTCAAATAAAACAACCACACAAATGAATTTTAATATATTAACATAAATCTTGAATTAAACAACAGATTTTTCTTTATAGGAGGATACAGAAATTACCATTCAAATATAACTTCTCTATATTACCATTCAAATATAACTTCTCTATATTATTATTTATTTAAAATCTAAATTTTATCAAACAAACATTTGGTATGGAAAAGTTATATTGCTAGGTTTATTACAATAGTCCAGTTTCCATCAATAAAGAAAAAATATTAATTTCTTACACAAGCAAATGATATCAGATTTATAGAAGAAGAGAAATAAGTAGGACCATTCATGCCTGTCTCAAGAACTTTAGCTCTTCAACACTTTTGATACCAGCCCACCTAAGACTGTCCCTGGTTCTATGGCACAACATCTTTTTTAAAGTGATCTAAATTAAAACTTGCCAATAAAATTTCATGTTAATTTATGATTCAAATACCAGTGTTTTCTTTGGTTTGGGATTAGTATTTTAATTTGGTTTTGTATTATGTATGTATCTTATACATTCATGTTATATATGTAATTATTATTTCTGTCAGTAATAAAAAGTGATTTCTGAGTAGAATTTGTGGATTAACAGCACAAAACATTTTTTTGTATATATCTGCTGTGTGGCACTTTGGGCAAGTGTCTTCTATAGCTTTGGGCTGACCAAAGCCTTGTGAGTGGATTTGGTAGACAGAAACTGAAAGAAAGTTGTCATATATATATATATATATATATATATATATATATATATATATATATATATATATATATATATGTTGCCAGTGCCGCTGGACTGGCTCCCATGCAGGTTGCATGTAAAATACACAATTTTGAGCGTGGACGTTGCCAGTACCGCCTGACTGGCCTTCGTGCCGGTGGCATGTAAAAGCAACCACTACACTCTCAGAGTGGTTGGCGTTAGGAAAGGCATCCAGCTGTAGAAACTCTGCCAAATCAGATTGGAGTCTGGTGTAGCCATCTGGTTCACCAGTCCTCAGTCAAATCATCCAACCCATGCTAGCATGGAAAGTGGACGTTAAACAATGATGATGATGATGTATGTATATATTTATGTGTGTGTGTTTGTATCTGTTTGTATCCACCACCATTACTTGACAACTGATGTTGCTGTGTTTACATCCCCATAACTTAGTGGTTTGGCAGAAGAGACTGATATAATAAGCACCAGGCTTACAAAGAATAAGTCCGGGGGTCAATTTCTTCAACTGAAAAGTGGTGCTTCAGCATGGCTACAGTGAATTGACTGAAATAAGTAAAAGAGTATATGTATATATATATATATATATATATATAAAGATATTTTGCTTTGTATTTGCAATTATATTTTCCACTTTATAAATTGAAATTAAAACATTTTAAATTTTCCCAAAAAAGCGAAAAAAAATAATGCAGAAGCAGTGTATTTTAAGAGAAATATAGTAACAAAAGTGTGATATGAAGTGAAGTAGCTTAAAGCAAGACTTGAAACTATTTGGTTTTGGCTTATCAGCAAATTACTACTAAATTTCAGAAATGAACTGCAGTCAATAAATTTTTTCTAATTGAAGATTCCAATTGCACCAGAAATCAATATTGATATTTAAAATAAACGATTTGCTAAAATTTCCAATGATCTTATTTCCTATCATCATCTTTTCTTCTGTCATTAATCCCATCATTCTAACTTCATTAGGGTTTCTGATACAATAATTTAACTTTTGGTTCCCTATTCTATGAATCTCTGGGACTTCTCATTGGACATGAACAGATCTACTGATTGGTTTGCAGTCAAGTTTGAAGTTTCAAAAGAATAATTTACTTCACAAATTGTAGGAATTTCTGTATCCCTGGAATTGAAAATAATTAATTTTATGAAAAAACAACTCATTTAAGTACAGATGAAAACCCCAATTAAAAATACACATTAGGGATATAACAGTTAGGGTAGAATATTATTATAAATAAGGTACAAGAACCAAATTAGGGACAAATTGAAAATAACCATTAAAGAAATCCAATGAATTTAAATAAAATCAAAAGAAATCAAAATAAAAACCAATATGAACATTATTAATATGGATATTAATTAAATATTAATATATGATTTAATTATATAATGGAAATTGCATCTACATATATATTTATAAATAAAGCTGTGCCTGTAGCTGTCATAGCTCTATTGCTTATTGTTTTAACTGCAAACATGATGGTGTACAGCCTACAAAGATTTAGTTGAATATATAGATTCCCAAACATATTTCATTCTACTGCTTTTATTTATTTTATTGATTTCTCTTTACTGAACCACTAAGTTATGGTGCATAAATGGACATAAGTGATGACTTATGCTCGATAACTTAGTACAAAAATGCATGGACACATGCATACATACATATATATATGCATTATATATGTACACACATATATATGTATATATTCATATATGTCACCTCACTAATGTTACAGCCCAACTCAGTTCAGGGATCTTGTCATACAAGTCATTTGATATTGTCAGTAGTTCAGATGCCATGAAAATCAAAGCCATATATATTTTATATATATATATTATGGAGATATACTTGCATAGCAAGTGACTTGATCTGAGATTGTGTGCTGAAACAAAAATAATTGCAGTGTGGAAGGTGTTTATAAGCCATTTAAAAAACACACAAAAATCATTAGATTTTGACACAAATAAAATTTAAATGCTGAAGTGAATCTAACGGTTTTTAAATGGCTTATAAACACCTTTCACATTGCAATTGTTTATATATATATATATATATATATATATATATATATATATATACACACATATCAAAGTCATATATCTGGGCCTATAAAAGTTTATTTCCATTATTGTAGTAACCCCATAGATGTGTGATTAGATAAAAAAATGGGTAAGAATTAAAATCAATTTGTTCAAAGCAAACCACACCAAAAGACAATAATAATTAGCATCATCCTATGACTTGATTACTGAATATTAATGGATATGTTCTGGTGAAGTATTGGTATGGTTTTATCAAATGAAATGATGATAGCCTACAGAATCTCTATAAAAAACCATATATAGAAAGATATGTGTGTGTATATGCATATATATATGTGTGTATACACACACACATACACACATACATGCATATATATATACACACATAAAAGAATATAATATATATGACATTTACACCTGTATAATACATATATGTATGGGTATACACACATACATGAATGTATATACACTGACATATTTTATACTAAGATGACTAACTTGTAGTGCATTAGATGATTAATTGATTGATGGTGAGGAGTGATTATACTTTTCCTCCATGGCTGAGTCATTAGTGCTACATGAGTGAACCACTTCTCAAAGATTAGCTTCACAAATAGAAATCTTCAAAGAAACACCAAACATGCTGGTTTAGGAAACAATTTGGAGAAGAAAAACTTCAAAAATATTTCTTGAAGATATATTTACAACTGTTTAGATACTATTTAATCGTTTTGTCATTTAATTTTCGAACCAATCAAACTGCTTTAAATATTGCTCTAATAGGATCATAATTACATTTATTTTAAAACAATGATTAAAACATTTCATTTATTTTTAATTTGCTAAATACCTAAAAAGCTTTAATGTTATTCTTTCATTCTTATATTTTAGGAATTTTATCGTATTTACAATTGATTTAAAATGTATTGTTTCAAAGAAACTTGTTTAATTTTAGATATTTTTATTTACTTATGTATATATATTTCGAAATAAAGAATACAAATACTTAAACTATATTACTTTTAACTTTGTCATCATCATCATCATCATCATCGTTTAACGTCCGCTTTCCATGCTAGCATGGGTTGGACGATTTGACTGAGGACTGGTGAAACCGGATGGCAACACCAGGCTCCAGTCTAATTTGGCAGAGTTTCTACAGCTGGATGCCCTTCCTAACGCCAACCACTCAGAGAGTGTAGTGGGTGCTTTTACGTGTCACCCGCACGAAAACGGCCATGCTCGAAATGGTGTCTTTTATGTGCCACCCGCACAAGCCAGTCCAGGGGCACTGGCAACGATCTCGCTCGACATATATAAGTATTTTCCTAAAAGGTCTTAAATTAAGTTTTTATTTTCCCTATAGCAGAAACTGTATTACATACTCTTATAAGCTTTTCTTTGGTGTACTGCAGTAGCTCCTGCTCTCTTCCGCTGAAGAAACTGAGGCCAATAGGGAACAACCGCTTGAGACAAGCTACATTTAGACTGTTATGAGCTTCTAATCTTTTCTTGTCTTTCTTTCTTCCAGATGTTTGTCTGGTTTGGTCGTCTTCAACTTTCACAACTGACAATCCTTTAGCTTGGCTGGGCATAATCAATGCCATGTTGTCTATCTCATTCTGAGATACAAAGTTTTGTTCTTCTCTCTTGAACAGCTAAATTAATAGAATGGAATGAATATTTTACCAAGAGGAAAATACAACCATTACATGCAACATAAAGACTTTGAGTACCTAGCTGATTGATTGACCAAGCAATTAATCAAATAATCAATTAGTTAACTATTTAAATGACCAATAAGAATAAAGAAGTGAAATAGAATGAGTATGTATGTTTATTTTTAGCATAATGACCCTCCCAAGATATAAGAGAATATTTATTATTTTCCAATTATATAATTTTAATTTATGCAGCAAAATATTTATATGGGAAATCATCCTACTATATATTTATTTGTCAATCAAGTTGATTGTAAACTTATTTCAGTATAGATATATGGAATAAATATTTTAAAAAATGCACATCCAGTCTCTTCATGGGCAGAAAAAATGGGATCAAGTTGAATGGTTTCAGTCCCATTTGGGAGCAGCTCATCACAGGCTGCATATTGACCTATCTTCTGTCCACCGAGACATTGTATAAACTGTCACTGTTATCAAGAACCTCACCAAACTGAAAATCCAATTTTCATATATTTCATTTTCCTTGTAGTTAGGTCAATTAATTAATTATTAATCTACTACGTAGCTTGTTTTGGATAATGTAAATATTTGTTAGAGCATATCTATTGTAGTTGTAGTACTAGTATAAATTTTAGTCTGTGTTGCATGTGAAATTGAAAATACTAAATAATTATAAACAATTGTTTATATAATCTCTCTCTGAACTGAAAAAAGGAGTTGGTCTGTCTATTTTCTGACAGTGCATCAGAGACTACAATTTGCTTGTGTTCAGTCCATGGAGAAAAATTTATTTTTTGATACTTTTCATTTTCTTTGATTGGCTTCAATCCTTTTTTGAAGTGCAACAACGATGTGTTCACAACCTTCAAGGGTTTTAGTTAGATATATTGACCCCAGTATTTAGTTCTCGGTCTGTAACTTATTTTATCGATATTTATCAAGTGGTTAAATCCACTTTGGTATAAAAGGGATGTAACAGCATATCTAAATATCATACAACGTTTTTACTCAACACACACACATACATACATACATATATATATATATATATATATATATATATATATATATATATATATATATATATATATGATGGGCATCCATCTAGTTTCTGTTTACCAAATCCCATTCACAAAGCATCAGTCAGAAGACTTTTGCATAAGGTTCTACACTGTAAGTTGCAAAGTGAACATCCTAATTGCAATGTCATACTTGTGTTAAATATAAACATTAAATACGTTTTTTGGAAAAAAGAAAAAATATTGAAAGCTATCATTTGTATGAAATATAGGAAGAACAACCCTCTCACAAATAATCGAAAACTAAAAAGAAAAACTTACTAGGGACTTTGACCACAGTGTGAAAATGTAGGCTACACAGTTGAAAAGTTCTTCTGCTGCAACAATAGGATTTTTAAGCCAACTTGAACGATGAAGGTCGACGTATTTGATAAGTAGTGGGTAGAAAGCGTACAGGTCCCGTACCAAAACGCCATAATACTGTAAAAGTGAAAAGTATACTCATGAAATACATCGATAATTTTAGTGTAAAATATTTTATAAATAAACCACATAGCATTACTCTGTGTTTACTAAGACATAATTTTAGAATTATATTTCTATTTAGGTATTTACTGGATTTGATGAGCCCATTTGTGTATTAGCTATAGCAGGAATGATTTGAATATATCGTCTATTTATGTGTCAGCTGTAGAAAGAGTCACTTGTGCTGTTTATAGTTCATTTATACATTAGCTGTAGAAAACATTATTTGTATCTATAGTCTAGTTATATGTTAGCTGTAAAAGGATTCACTTACATCTATAGTCTATGAGTTAGTCGTAGGAATCACCTATAGTCTATTTATTTGTAGCTGTAGAAGGAGTCACTTGTATCTGTTGTCTATTTATGTGATTGCAGTAGAAGAGTCACTTGTATCTGTAGTCTGTTTATGTGTTAGCAGTAGAAGGAGCCACTTATATCAGTAGTCCATTTATGTGTTTGCTGTAGGAGTCACGTGTAACTATAGTTCTAATAAGAGCAGTTAGGATAACTGCATCTGCTTGGAGCAGTTCTTGTTGGATTTTAATTTTTGAATTTTGATAATGGAGGAGAAAGAGGAGAAAAGATAGTGTCCATATCTATTTTAAGGCCTCCAAGACTGGTAGAGGATGACAGAATATTCTCAGACCAGAGAAATAAAAAAATGCTTGCAACAGAAAGACTGTTGTTAAAGACTGTCAAGAAGAACATGGAAGTGTTAAACCAGGCAATGGATTAAGTCAGGTACTCAAGAATAAGGACAATCTTTCCAATTGGATTCAACACAGTTTTCATCTACCCAGTTTCACTCACCAGGCTATGTGTTACATGGGATCAAATCTGAAACATGTAACTGAACAGCATACTTTTTAATCACATGATCCAGCCTGCATCTATATCTTATTGGTTGGAGAGAATAGATGGGTAGGAATAGATTTCAAGGTGTTTTTAAAGAGGAAAGATTAAACAAACTGCTTAGGATAGGGTCAATCAGATTAAGTACTCGGAAGTGATGAGGAAAGAGTGGAAAATGCACAAGTGGGTATAATCTTTGGTTGTAAAGAATTACTGCCTATCATTCTGGAGTGCATAGTGTTATCTAACAGGTAAATACTTTTATTATAGACATAGTTTAGGTTGAGAATGTCAATATTAGTGAACTTTAAATCACCTCCTGATCAATCAGAACTATAATAAAAGGCATTCCAGACATAGCCATTCAGTCTTTTTAGGACAATGTCAAGGTCTATAATACCTAATGTCTTCTTTCTTTACTTAAAATAGAAGTGCCCAAATAGAAGATTTGGTGCTGGTGCCAAATAAAAGCACCTGTGCCATTACCACGTAAACACACCCATGCCAGTGCCATGTAAGTGCACCCATACCAGTACCACATAAGAGCACCCATGCTGGTTCCACGTAAATGTGCCTGTGCCAGTGCTACACAAAAGCACTCATGCTGGTGCCACATAAAAAACACCCAGTACACTCTGTGAAGTGGTTGGTGTTGGGAAGGGCATCCAGCTGTAGAACCCATGCCACAACAGACTACTGGAGCCTGTGTAGCTCCCCAACTGGCCAGCTCTTGTCAAAACGTCCAACTCATGCCAGCTTGGAAAGCTGATGTTAAATGATGATGACAAAATATGTACATTTTAGCCATTCAAAAACAAAATATCTGTTAACTTCACTTAAACATTTATTATTTAGGGTTAAAATTTTCCTCTCAGCAATTGCAGCCTGGTCACTGTTTATTTTCTAAACAATTTGTATGTTTTTACAAATGGCTAATTTGTATCTTTCATGCCATAATTGTTTTACTTTCAATATACTGTTTCTGATTAAATCACTTGCCTGGCAAACGCATCTCCAAAATATAAATACACGACATATACAAATACACATCAGTGACATGAAATATATAAACCATATTATTAATATTTATTGTACAAACCTGCTGAAGTTCTCCTTCCAAATCTGAATTATCACTACTGACTCTACGATCAGAGAGTTTCTTCTCAGCATGTTCAACATTCAGAGCACATGTTTGAATCTTTTTAGCTATTGGTAGGAAATGTTCTTCAACCATATATGGTGTTGAGTTACCAATGATTGGTTGAACTCGAGCTAGAAGAGTTAGAAGTAAGAAATTAATCTATAGAGCTCAGTACTACTGTAAATATTATTTACTCATGTGTCAAAAAAAAAAAAAAAATACAAATGGAGATACATGATAAATTTTAACAATTTTAATAAATGAACTTTTTTGCATAATAATGAATATTGTTTCTTAAATGTTTCTAAAATGGAACTAGATATAGTTATTTGAATTAATTTAGAATTGCAAGATTTCATTAGGGAAAATTATTATTATTTTCATTTGAAAGACTGAATACTAATGTAAAGAAAATACTGGTGACAAAAAATGAGATCTTGTGAGATTCATGCTTTTTTAAAGACAGTATTGACATAACTAAAGAGAAATGTGTACAATTGAATGTGATTAATACTGTAATGAATTTCTGTCAGCTTACTACCTTAATTTGTCAGTAATATAATGCTACTTCAACATTTGGTAAACTTGATGAAAAAATAAACATGAAAAGAAAAAAGACGAAAGAGAAAACTGAACACTCACATGCAATCCGATTCATCCAGGAAGCATTTGGATTATTGACATTGTTCAATATGAGACGAAGTACTTTCCCCAATACTTCATTCATTAAAGTTGCTGTTACAGTTGTCACATGATTGCTGGAAGAAATAATTCCAAGGTTTAATTTTAAATGTGACATAAGAGGAAGAATTCTAAGAGGAACAGTTCTTTACAGTTGGGAGTTGGAACATTATGCATAAAATACTCTACATTTATTGGTAGGACAAAGTCTCATACCAAGGTCCTCAATGGCTCAGTGATGCTCAACATCCACATTCTCTTTGCAAATCTCAGATATGGTGGTTTGGTCACATTGCCAGTATGGTTGACAAGTGATCTCTGTAATGTCTCTTTCAGAGTAAGTTTGTAGAGTGGGGAGGGCAGTGTTTGGTCAGTGGGTAGCAAAAGTACAAGGAGGACACTCTTAGAACTTTAAAAGACTTCATCATTGATTCAAAGTCTTGAGGAGATCTTGCTACAGTGACAACTATCTTATAAGGAAAGCTGCCATTGTATCTGAGTAAGCCTGGAGCAGGTGGGCCTAGGAGAAGAGGAACATGAGAAAGTTCAGAACCATAGCACATCAGTTAAAAGAAGGACTTTGACAACTAACCTCAGACACACTTATGAGTAATGACTTGGATATTACCTGTAATTGATATTTGTACTAGAAATTATTGGAAGATTTTTCAAAAATTTCAAGTGCATGAATAACACTTTTATTTCACACCATTTTCTCATAAAAGTTTTTCTTTTAAGGTTTCAGTGAAATATTTAACTTACAATTTGGTTTTACACCAGTTTAAGAAAATTCATTATCTAAAGTATCTTACAAACAACTGAAGAATGTCAGAATTTTAATGACTGGAAATAAATATAAGGATATTCATGGAAAAATTTCATCAAATTATCTTTCATTTTTTATCTTTAACTTGTTTCAATCATTGAATAGTAGCCATGCTGGGGGTACTGTCTTCCCCCTTTTGTTACCAACCTGGCTAAAACAGGCTCTGGTTCTGAGTACAAATATCTTGTTTCCATGAGTTTTGAATTAAAATCTTCCATCAAACCTAAGTCATAATTTATGTTCCTAACACTAGCTGAATGATAACTAAGTTATTTTATTAAATTTTTTGTTATATTTAAAGTAATTGAAAGAAACGCAGAACATCTCAAAATAAATACAGTATCAAAAGGGTTAAAAGGTTTAGTTGAACAAATCAACCCCAGCATTTATCTTTTAAAGACTTTTATTTATTCTATCAGTCTGTTTTGCTGAACTGCTAAGCTACTCTAAGTTAGTTAATCTAAACAATAACAATAGTAACAATCATGTACAGTATGATGATAAATTTAAAGAAAAATAATTTTTTAGAAAAACAAAGAATTCAATATTATTTCTCTTTGTAAAAGTAAACACCAAAACAATGACAATAACTGACTTACCCATCTGTAGAAGAAGCATTGTCTGGTCCTTGAGACCACCAGAATGGTAAATAACTATAAAAATAATAAAATATGTCATTGACAGGTGCATAAATGATTAACTGGTTTATATAAAGTTGATAATACAAGGCAGATAATAGTTTTCTTAATGTTTTTCTTTTTTCTAAAATTTTAAATTTTAAAACCTAATTAAAAATAATTATTTTTTAAACCTTCTATGCAAAGACTGCCAATAACTTTTTACTTTGAATAGGACTGGCTTATGGTCAAATAGCAACAATAACAACTACAGTAATTAAAGAAACAATATTTCTTTACATTTTACATTAAAAGTTGTTTTTTCTTTTTGGTATAATTATTAAGTTATTCTCCCCAAGACAAAGTTTTGAGAGAGATTCTTTTTATGTTATGGCTCTGAGTTTCTTTATTTTTAAGGGTAAAATTCACCTGTGAAAAATGGATATTTGTCAGTGAAGAACCTTACCTGCATAACATTGGCAAAGTGACATCCATAATGTGTGGAGAATCTTGACAATCCCCACCAGATTCAGCAAGTTTGTCAATATCTGTGATGATAGACTCTAAGCCAGGCACGCATTCAGATAAACTGTCCATCACATCTGTGAATAATATTAACAATACAATTGTTTTGTAATTCAGAATTTTAAATAATTATAATAAATTACACTTGGATTCATTACATCTGGCACAAGACTGAAACACATAAGGGAAAACCATGAAGGAATATTTCAGAGAAAATACTTGTCTTCAAAAAATTGAAATTGCTTTTACACTGAAAATTAAATTTCTATTAACAAAGCTTTTACAAGATATTTTTTTGCCATATATTATTCTTATCAAAATTTCCAACTGAGGAAATGTTAAAAGTGATTTTTTTTATGGTAGGAAACTTACTATATACATTTCATATACTTACTATATATTTTATACACTTATTATTTTACCAATATATTTATTAAATGATATGTAATATTAATTATTTCTAATATTTTACAAACAAATATTTTGATAAATTGACAAAATGTTAATTAGAAAAATAACTATTTAAATTATTTGATTGTAATCATTTTACAGAATGTATTTGATTATAAAATATAGTAAATTTGTTTTTAAAAGATATATTTCAATAATGCTTCAGAAATTTCTTGACTTTTATTGGAATAAAATATATTTCTAACATATCTGAAGGCATATATGTATGTATATATATATATATATATATATATATATATATATATATATATATATATATATAAATATAGATATAGATATATACATGCATACATATGTATGTATGTGAACCTAACAAATAACAAAATAATAAAAACAAACTGATAAACTAGACATGTTAGTTAATGTTCTAAAAGTTATAACAAAAAAGTGTTACGAAAGAGGAATTATTTTAAACAAGTTAATAAGAAAACAATAAAAATGTTTAACATTTTGTGTTCATACTAAATTCTAGATACATATTAATTTTAAATATTTAGAAATTGTTTTAGGAGCTAAATATTTAGAATAACTCTTTCATTTCCACTTGTGAATTTTGTTTAAAAAATATTTGGGATTTCGTAACAAAACTTCAGTAGACTATGTTATATAGGAAAACGGTGGGGTGATGGGGAATGGGAGAATATAAGTTATATAACTAAAAATGAAATGCTCTAAGTATTATAGTGATATGAAATTGCAAATATGTCACTTGAATAGATTTAGAAACTGAAGTTATTTGAGGCATTTTGATATCATTAAACTGATATTTAATTAGGTTACTATTATTATTATTATTATTATTATTTTTATTTTTATTATTATCCAGTTCTATATTTAAGAGATGAGGAATTATGTACATTATTTACATTATTTACATTTGATGGATATTTGTCCTCATCTTGTTTTTTGTTAATACAACGTTTCGGCTGATATACCCTCCAGCCTTCATCAGGTGTCTTGGGGAAGTTTCGAACCTGGGTTCTCATTCCTAAGGTATTTTTCAATGTTATTATTATTATTATTATTATTCAGATCACTGCCTGGAATCGAACTCGGAATCTTGGGGTTAGTAGCCCACGTTCTTAACCACTATGCTATATGTCCATGGGCATATGGCATAGTGAATGCTGGAGGGTATATCAGTCAAAATGTTGTGTTAGCAACAAACAAGATGAGGACAAATATCCGTCAAATGTAAATGATGTAAATAATTATTACTATCATTATTATTAAGATGATGGTGGTAGTCATTGAGGTAGTGATGATGATGGTGATGAGTTTATATTGTGCAGCTACTCAGTTTTACCAGTTCCAGAGTATTGCACAGTTGCACAAAATACTAAACTTAGGTTGATGTATAAAGAATTGCAGTTTTTGTTATTTTAAACATTGATACATTTTTTGAATAAACTTTTATTTAGATATATATATTTGGTATAAATTTTGGTCTAATGGTTTATGCTAATGATTTTTGCTAATGATTTAGGCTAATAATTTATACTAATGATTTTACTTTCACAATTTGTTTATATATATATTTTAGTTTGTCAAATTAAATATGAAGAAAAAAAGCAAATTAGCAATTTTATTGTTTGTGTTTGTGCATTTTCAAGCATTTCCATAGCTTACCATGATTGAAGGTCACCAAAAACCCAGCAGCAGCTCAAAAGAACTTCAAAGAATTTATGAGTTTCAGGACTCCATAATTATACCAGAATAAATAGCCTTATGTTTCATTGGCAAAAATATATAGACTGTAATGGTTGTTATTTTGATCCCTATATTGCTTTAAAACTGATAGTTAAAACCTGCAATTATTTTTGCATCAATCTGATATTTAATATTTTTGAAAATATGACTCAAAATTCATGGAACAAAAAAAAAAAACTACTACTACCATTATTATTATTATTATTATTATTATTATTATTATTATTATTATTATTATTATTATTATTATTATTATTATTATTATTATTATTATTATTATTATTATTATTATTATTATTATTATTATTATTATTATTATTATTATCATCATCATTATTAAGGTGACAAGCTAGCAGAATTGCTAGCATGCTGGGCGAAATGCTTAGTGGTATTTTGCCCATCACTACGTTCTGAGTTCAAATTCCACTGAAGTCAACTTTGCCTTTGATCCTTTTGGGGTCAATAGAATAAGTATCAGTTGAACACTGGACTTGATGTAATTGGCTGAGCTACTCCCCTGAAATTGCTGCCCTTGTGGCAAAATTTGAAACCATTATTATTATTATTATTATTATTATTATTATTATTATTATTAAGGCAGCAGGCTGGCAAAATTGTTAGCACACTGGGCAATATGCTCAGCAGTATTTCTTCTGCCACTACATTCTGAGTTCAAATTCCACCAAGGTCAACTTTGCTTTTCATCCTTTTGGGGTTGATAAATTAAGTACCAGTTGAGTACTGGGGTTGATGTAATCGACTTACTCTTCCCCCAAAATTTCAGGTTTTGTGCTATAGTAGAAAGGACTACTACTACTACTACTAATTGCAGCTTAACTTAACATCTGGGGAAAGTTATTGCCTCAATCGATCTGAGTGGGCTAAAATGTGTCAGGATGCGACAAAACAATTTGAGTTGAAGAAAGAGAACAATGAAAGAATTATATCCTACAATCAACAAACACATTCAAGCCAACCCCAGGTAAAATCAAAATCCTCATTGTCCCCATTGTGACTTCATAGCAAAATCCATACCTGATCTTAAATTACATTCATGTATTCATCACAAATAGATACTGCTTCTTTTATTTTCATTTTTTTTAAAACCTTTCCTTCAAGCATTCATATGTCAAAATTGATGCGAGTGACCATTATTATCATTATTAATATTATTATCATTATTATTATTATTATTATTATTATTATTATTATCATTATTATTTTTATTATATTTATTATTTATTATATCATATTATATTATTTCATTATATTATATTATTTATTATTTATTATATTATATTATATTATATTATATTATATTATATTATGTTATTACATTATATTATCATTATTATTGTTTCTGATTTAGGTCCAAAGCCAGCATTTTTTCTGTCCTTCTATATTCTGAATTCAAATTCTACCAAGGTCAACTTTGCCTTTCATCCTTTTGGGGTTGATAAAATAAAGTACCAGTCAAGACTGAAATTGATGGCATCCACTATGACCCTCCCCTCAAAAATTGCTGGCCTTGTGCTTAAATCAGGACTAATTATTATTACAGAATCTTTTATACAGGAATTAATTAACTTCTAAATGTGTAGAGACTTACAGCAATTCTCAAGAAGTAAATAAATATAGTAACAAGAGATAAATGTAAACTCTGTTGTTGTTCTTCCATGTACTATGACGAAATACCCAAGATGCAGATAAGATAGAGATTTTTATTTATTTACGGCCTCAAACATCTCAATACCTTGCGCTTTAGTTTTTTTCCCTTATTATTTATCTTGTTTCTCTCCATGAAATTCAATTGAATTCAGTTGTTGTCTTAAATTCATGCTTATTCATTTTCTAAGCTTCCTAAATTCATGCTACGTTATATTCTAATCACCCAGAATTCATTGCTCTTTTAAAAAATTACGATTTATGCATTGTTGTCTCTCAAATATTTAAAATCTACAATTAAGAGCCCTCTCTACTCGCTGGCGGTACCTACCCACCACCACTACCCATTTTCCTTTATTCAAAAATTCTTATCGCTCCTTAAAATTATGACTTTTAAGTGTTGATTTCTCAGCCCAAGAATTACAGCGTGATGTGCTGCTTGACTGGTCCCCCCTCTCTCTCTCTCTCTCTCTCTCTTTATATATATATATGATGATGATGATGATGATCTTTTCTCCCGCCATGCCTCTGTCTACCCCTCCATCCTCTCTCTCTCCCCTTCGTAGTTTTTCCTTTAAGGTCTTCAGGTTCTGGCTATATATAAATGAGAAACCCATTCTAAATTATCTCGCTGACGTACTATGACGAAATACCCAAGATGCAGATAAGATAGAGATTTTTATTTATTTACGGCCTCAAACATCTCAATACCTTGCGCTTTAGTTTTTTTCCCTTATTATTTATCTTGTTTCTCTCCATGAAATTCAATTGAATTCAGTTGTTGTCTTAAATTCATGCTTATTCATTTTCTAAGCTTCCTAAATTCATGCTACGTTATATTCTAATCACCCAGAATTCATTGCTCTTTTAAAAAATTACGATTTATGCATTGTTGTCTCTCAAATATTTAAAATCTACAATTAAGAGCCCTCTCTACTCGCTGGCGGTACCTACCCACCACCACTACCCATTTTCCTTTATTCAAAAATTCTTATCGCTCCTTAAAATTATGGCTTTTAAGTGTTGATTTCTCAGCCCAAGAATTACAGCGTGATGTGCTGCTTGACTGGTCCCCCCCCTCTCTCTCTCTCTCTCTCTCTTTATATATATATATGATGATGATGATGATGATCTTTTCTCCCGCCATGCCTCTGTCTACCCCTCCATCCTCTCTCTCTCCCCTTCGTAGTTTTTCCTTTAAGGTCTTCAGGTTCTGGCTATATATAAATGAGAAACCCATTCTAAATTATCTCGCTGACGTACTATGACGAAATACCCAAGATGCAGATAAGATAGAGATTTTTATTTATTTACGGCCTCAAACATCTCAATACCTTGCGCTTTAGTTTTTTTCCCTTATTATTTATCTTGTTTCTCTCCATGAAATTCAATTGAATTCAGTTGTTGTCTTAAATTCATGCTTATTCATTTTCTAAGCTTCCTAAATTCATGCTACGTTATATTCTAATCACCCAGAATTCATTGCTCTTTTAAAAAATTACGATTTATGCATTGTTGTCTCTCAAATATTTAAAATCTACAATTAAGAGCCCTCTCTACTCGCTGGCGGTAACCCGCCCTCCCACCCCCTCCACCGGAAGTTCATTCGTCTGTCATCCCTCTGTCATCCCACCCCCTCCACCGGAAGTTCATTCCTCTGTCATCCCACCCCCTCCACCGGAAGTTCATTCCTCTGTCATCCCACCCCCTCCCACCGGAAGTTCATTCCTCTGCCATCCCACCCCCTCCACCGGAAGTTCATTCCTCTGTCATCCCACCCCCTCCACCGGAAGTTCATTCCTCTGACATCCCACCCCCTCCACCGGAAGTTCATTCCTCTGCCATCCCACCCCCTCCACCGGAAGTTCATTCCTCTGTCATCCCACCCCCTCCACCGGAAGTTCATTCCTCTGTCATCCCACCCCTCCACCGGAAGTTCATTCCTCTGTCATCCCACCCCCTCCACCGGAAGTTCATTCCTCTGTCATCCCACCCCTCCACCGGAAGTTCATTTCTCTGTCATCCCGCCCCCTCCACCGGAAGTTCATTCCTCTGTCATCCCACCCCTCCACCGGTAGTTCATTCCTCTGTCATCCCACCCCTCCACCGGAAGTTCATCCCTTTGTCATCCTGTCAACCTCGGCTGTCTCCCGGAACCCATCTAGTGGCCTTGGCCATCCTCTCCCCTACCTTTGGGTAGCGCATTAAGGTTGAGAAATGTTTGCAGGTTGTAGGTAATGTTTTGCTTATGAATTCTTCCAATTGCAAGTTTTCTTTTCAGGTACACGACACTGCTTTTCCTCTTCCCAGGCTACAGGCCCACACCCCCAACACCCATACTGTTAGGATTGGCACTCTCAACGTCGGCACGCTGAAAGGTAGATCTGGTGAAATTGTTGAGATGCTTGAACGGAGATGCGTAGATATGTGCTGCATCCAGGAAGTAAGATGGAGAGGAGGTTCTGCAAGGTTCCTCACAGGCAAAGAACACAGGTACAAGATTTTCTGGGCAGGGAACACTGACGGGGTCGGGGGCGTAGGAATACTTCTAGCGGAGAAATGGGTGGATAAGGTAATCGAGGTCGTTAGAGTAAGTGACAGAGTACTTAAGATCAGACTAGTGCTTCATCATAGATTAGCTACTGTCATCTCAGCCTATGCACCTCAACCTGGGCTACCAGATGGTCTGAAAGACCAATTCTATGACACCCTCTTGCAAACTACCTCGTCGACGAGTGACAGGGACCTTCTCTTTGTGGCTGGAGACTTCAACGGTCATGTCGGACGTCGTGCTGGGGGCTTCCATGGCATACATGGAGGCTATGGCTTCGGTTCCCGCAACGAGGAGGGAACCAGACTGCTGGAGTTCTGTGATGCAACCAATCTTATGGTCTGCAATACCAACTTCAGGAAACCTGCCAGTCACCTAGTCACCTACCGCTCCGGCAGACACTCTAGCCAAATCGACTACATCCTCGCCAGAAATAGGGAAAGAGGGCGGCTTATAAATGCCAAAACCTACCCTGGCGAAGAATGTACCCCACAACATAGATTAGTAGTTAGCGACTTTGGGATCAAGGCAAAATGGGTGCCCAGAATTAGACAGGCTTGGAGAAGAAGGGTGTGGAAGCTTAAAGACCCTGCAAACGGACAGAGACTTAGAGACAAGTTACTTGAAGCATTTAACGAAATAGAAGGGGATATAGCATCATACAACGTGGAAGACAATTGGAGATTTCTGCGGGACAACCTGTTGAAAGCCACCGACCAGATTTGTGGGTGGTGTAAGGTCCCCTCCCAACCCAGAGTAACGTGGTGGTGGAACAAGGAGGTAGACAGGGCTATTAGACAAAAGAAACAAGCTTGGAAGGACTGGAAGAACGGTGGTAGCAGGGAATTGTACCAATGTGCCAGAAGGGAGGCTAGGCGACAGGTTTATTTAGCCAGAGGGGAAGCAGATAAGGAAAGATTTGCCAATGTTCTGCGCCGTGAGGACCAAAGACTCGAGGTATTTCGGGTTGCAAGACAGTGTAGGAGAGAGAATAGTGATGTTGTAGGAGAGAAATGTGTTCGCATGGATGATGGTACGCTTGCATTAAATGAGGATGCAAAGAAAGAGGTCTGGAGATGCCACTACGATAGATTGCTTAATAAAGAGAATGAATGGGAGAAAGAGAGCCTGCCTTATGTCGACCCAATAGAGGGACCAGCTATCCGAGTTGATAGTACCAGGGTAGATAAAGCAATTAAGAGTATGAAGACCGGGAAAGCCCCCGGCCCATCAGGAATCACTGCAGAGATGCTCAAAATATCTGGCAGTGTTGGCTATAGCCTAGTCACCCGTATTACGAACCAGGTGATACACGAAGGAGTCATACCCTATGACTGGTGTAGCAGCATCATAGTCAACTGCTACAAAGGTAAAGGGGACGCTTTAGATACAAATAATTACAGAGGCATCAAGCTGTTAGATCAGGTTATGAAAGTTACAGAGAGGGTCATAGCCCAACTAATTAGGGAGCGAATCAATTTAGATGAGATGCAGTTTGGGTTCGTGCCAGGTAAAAGCACTACTGATGCCTTATTTCTAGTGAGACAGTTGCAAGAGAAATACCTAGCCAAGGATAAACCTCTGTACCTGGCTTTCGTTGACATGGAGAAAGCCTTTGACAGGGTCCCCCGATCCCTTATCTGGTGGTCAATGAGGAAACTTGGGATAGAAGAATGGCTAGTGAGAGCTGTGCGAGCCATGTACAGAGATGCGGCCAGTAAGGTGAGGGTTGGAAATGAGTACAGCAATGAATTCCGGGTAGAGGTAGGGGTCCACCAAGGTTCCGTCCTCAGCCCCCTATTATTTACCATAGTCCTCCAGGCAATCACAGAGGAGTTCAAGACAGGTTGCCCCTGGGAGCTCCTCTATGCTGATGACCTTGCCCTAATTGCGGAGTCACTATCAGAACTAGAGGAGAAGTTTCAGGTGTGGAAGCAAGGTCTAGAATTGAAGGGCCTTAGAGTCAACCTAGCTAAAACCAAAATCCTAATAAGTAGGAAGGTAGATAAAACACAAACCCCTTCAGGTAGATGGCCCTGCTCAGTATGTAGAAAAGGAGTAGGTAGTAACTCTATAAGATGTACCCGGTGCAAGCTATGGACACATAAGAGGTGCAGCAACATCAAAGGCAGGTTAACTAGCAAGTTAGTTTTTGTTTGTGGCAGATGTTCAGGTGCAATAAAGACTGCAAACAAACAGGAAACAACTTCTATCTCATTCCAGGGTGAAAAACTAGAGGTAGTCGATAGCTTCCGCTATCTGGGCGACCAAGTTAGTAGTGGGGGTGGGTGCGCTGAAAGTGTAGCTGCTAGAATAAGAATAGCCTGGGCAAAGTTTAGAGAGCTCTTACCCCTGCTGGCGACAAAGGGACTCTCACTCAGAGTAAAAGGCAGACTGTATGACGCATGCGTACGAACAACCATGCTACATGGCAGTGAAACATGGGCTGTAACTGCTGAGGACATACGTAAGCTCGCAAGGAATGAAGCCAGTATGCTCCGTTGGATGTGTAATGTCAATGTGAATACCCGTCAGAGTGTAAGTATCTTGAGAGAAAAGCTGAACATTAGAAGCATCAGTTGTGGCGTGCAAGAGAGACGATTGCGCTGGTATGGACATGTGGTGAGAATGGAGGAGGATAGCTGCGTGAAAAAGTGCCACACCCTAACAGTTGAGGGAACCCGTGGAAGAGGTAGGCCCAGGAAGACCTGGGCTGAGGTGGTGAGGCAAGACCTTCGTACATTGGGCCTCACCGAGGCGATGACTACGGACCGAGACCTTTGGAAATGGGCTGTGCGTGAGAAGACCCGGCAAGCCAAGTAAGATCGTTGCCAGTGCCCCTGGACTGGTTCTTGTGCGGGTGGCACATGAGATGCACCATTTTGAGCGTGGCCGTTGCCAGTACCGCCTGACTGGCTCCTGTAGGATTTTCGAGCGAGATCGTTGCCAGTGCCCCTGGACTGGCTTGTGCGGGTGGCACATAAAAGACACCATTTCGAGCGTGGCCGTTTTCGTGCGGGTGACACGTAAAAGCACCCACTACACTCTCTGAGTGGTTGGCGTTAGGAAGGGCATCCAGCTGTAGAAACTCTGCCAAATCAGACTGGAGCCTGGTGTTGCCATCCGGTTTCACCAGTCCTCAGTCAAATCGTCCAACCCATGCTAGCATGGAAAGCGGACGTTAAACGATGATGATGATGATGATGATTCATACATACATGTAGATGGGAACCAAAAGAAGCTTTTGGCTACATGCACACACATGCACACATATATGCATGGATGTGTGTATGTTTATGTCTCCTTGTCTCCACATTACACTATATTTGGAAATGATTGTCACCATCATACAAATAGTGTCTTCCTGTGGAAACATGTCCAGCCACGGTGAAATAATACCTAGGTTGAATGCAATTTGAGAGTTGGTGACATGAAGAGTGTCTGGCCATAAAAAATCTGCTTTAACAGATTTCATCTGATCCATTCAAGCAAGCAAAATTAGACATTACAAGGATAATGGTGATGAGGTTGGATATAGCTATGTTCTAGGGTTAGATATGTTCTTACAAAAGATCAGAAACAAAAGACACTGCTTGTGTGACGATGACTCCCATTTACAACTTTTCATGATGTCAAAGCAAGGACATACACACAAAAATATAGATATACATGTATATTTAAACATAAACATTATGTATGTATGTATGTATGTATGCATGTATCTATCTATCTATGTATGCATGTATGTATGCATGCATGCATGCATGTTTGCATGCATTTATGTATGTGTATATACATGTATATATATATACATTATATATATATATATATATATATATATATATATATATATATATGTATATATATATATATATACATATATATTTATGAGTCTGTATATGAATACATATATACTTGAGTATATTTAATTATACATTTACACATATGTACATGTATATAAAGAATAAATTAAAAGGAATTAACATCAAAGAATGGCAGGAACCAAGTGCTAGGAAAGGTTTTTCAGAAAAAGTAACAAATTTGATATTTTTTTTATTCTGAAAGAAAAATAATGATACATGGAATTTTCTAGTTTATATGTTAATAATGATCTCTTGTGACATGTAAATCAGTATGTAGGTTAGCTGTCGACCATAAATGGTGAGGGGGATTTTGTTTTTCATATGTAGATGAGACAGATAATGTAAAAATCCTTATGTATCTAACAAAAGGTGAACTGGCCACAGGAAGTAAAGCTATAAGATAGATGGGAATATAAAATTTAATTGTATGTATATTATTAAAGAAAATGTAGTTTTCCACTCCACCATGCCTGCTTTTAATATGAAAGTTAAAAAACCTCACAAAAATAGAATATTAAATAAGATTATTTATTCTGCAAAATATAATGAGTTAAATTAAATGAATTATTTAACCAGTGAATTAGGAAACAAAAATATTGAATTAATGCAATATTTGTCTCTATTTGAGAAAACATGGGGAAAACAGAAAAGAAAAAAAAAAGAATGTTTTTTTTTTCTTTCAGAAACTTTGGACCAAAATCAAAAGAAAAATTGAAAATTTATTATAAAGAAATAAAAATAGAAAAAGACAGAAAGTTCAAAATTCAGTTTGAATAGTAAATGTGTTCAATTAAATGAAATGGGGATTAGTAATGTCAATGATTAAAGAACAAGTAAATTAGTTAAGACTTATGATGGCTTTGATGTTTTATATAAAATTCTGCATCATTTTCCCTTGCAGATAAATTTGAAAGAAATGAAAGAAGTTGGAAGCAATTTAAAATCTATTATTTATTAACTCAATTTGTAAGTTTTAATTTTAAAACGATTCATCTTATAGAAAGAATATAACTATGAAAGATAGTAATTTCTCACTAGGTTCTCTTTATGGAACTCAGGAAGTGGTTCTCTGTTTATTATTGAATTATAACCAAAATAGTTTGGTCTGCAATACATTATAACTATTTTCTAAACTTGTCATGTAATTTATGATAAGACTTCATCTTTGATTATTTCTTTAATAAAACTGGGAATTATGTAATTGATAAGTTTTTGAAACTGTAGCCAAATAACGTATTTAAAAAGAAATAAAGTGTATATATATATGAGAAAATTATCTCTACGATATCTATTTGCAAAAATAGATTTCTAAAAAGTCAAATTATTATTCAGAATCACAAATTCCTTTTCTTTCATTCCTGAAACCTCTAAACTCTAGAAATAAATTTCCAAACATTTTGTTTCTCTAGTAAAGAGAAAGAAAATGAAATATTTAAAGTATGTTTGTTTCTATCTTTTAGAAACCATCGACTTAATTAGTGAGAAGAGGAAAAAGTGCATAGAGAAGACCATACCATCTGACCCCTTTTCAGGTTTAGCTTCACCTTCTGATGAACTGACATCTGCAAACACATGCATGAACCAGAAGACCAATTAAGAACTAATGAATACAATTTGAAAATGTTCCAATACCTCTCCTGATTATTGAAGAACAGATTAAGGGATCATATTTCACAAATTATAAAATAATTTACTTAAAATGAAATGCCAATCCCTGAGATCTCAACAGAGGAAAAAGCTAAAATCTTAGTTATATCAATCAATGTACAAAGGAACAAATGTTTGAATTATTGGAAACTATTAGAAGAATTAGCAAACATGTCATCATCATTTTTTAGAACACAGAAATACATTTTTGAATAAGACGACAATGACATATAGCTGTTGGGGATAATATTAAATACAAACATATCATAAATGTGTATTCATTATAAATGTATGTATATTTATATAATTTGAAAATGCATTACATGAACAATTGTATGTATATAATCAAACAATCTAAGTTTAAATTTCATTGGGGTTCTCTTCTATTTTCTGTTCCTGTTAATAAAATGGGGTTCCTCCAAAGGATCTTTGAAGGAATGTTACTTGATAGGGTGCACAGGTCAGAGATCAGGAAGACTCTCCAGGTAGAGCCAGTAGTACTTTGCAATAGTCTCAGCTTGTCACACTTGAGAATCCAGGTCAAGAGAGTAATGACAGTAGTTTCTGATAAGACTCTACAGAGGACTCTACCCCCATATTCCTTCCTGTAGTAGCAGGCAAAGGAAATGGAAGGATGGATAAAGAAAATAAGCATCAATAATATTAATTACGAATACTTTTTATTTAGTCAGAATAAATAAATAGTTAATGTTGGCAACTAAGGCAGAAAATATGATTGTTAAAGACTATTAAATACAAAAGCAGTGTTTAATCTATGACTGTTATAACGTGTAATGTGTGTTAGTGCATGTATATACGTATGTTTGTGTGTGTATGTGGACATTTTATATACAAATGTGGTAGTGTATGCATGTGTGTACAATTTTCATCTCTGCCATCCCAATGATAGTAACAACTGTGGCAATCCAAGTTTCTAGTGTATGCATTTATAAGTAATAGAGAGAATATCATTAGGATAACCTGGAGACATACACAAGCCCTAAAATACACCAGATGTGACAGCATCTAAGAAAGAAAGAACCTTATAGATACATATTGGAATGGAAAGATCAGACAGGAAGCTTCCAATCTAAAAGACAAAAAAAGAAAGGGAACCCAAATATTGGAAGCTTAGAAAGTTCTCATGCATGACATGGACATACGTTTTGTTGAGATGAAAGGTAAGAATATTGCTTTTATCAAAGACCATTAGGGTTGGGACATCACTGGTGTATGTGACAGAGGAAATCAGATCTCCAATATGATTTTATCGAAAGTAAACTGATTGAAGTGATTGTTGATCCCTGAGAAGATGACAAAATGGTGTATATTTATGACTGTGTTCTCTCATCATTGAAATATTGAAAGCAAGATTGATAGGTCAGTATTTGACCATTTTGGGTGTGAGAATGTCCATTTATGTGGATTTGTGTAAATTCCTATGCAAAGAGAAACACTGAAAAGTTTGATGAAGATGAGCTTATTTAGATGAGCAGAGATATGGTAAACACCACCAGTGGGTCTTGCTGAACTCTCTGAAGGTTTAATTATATTTCTAAGACACGATAATATAAGTTTTAAAATCTTCATACTTATCAAACTGTAAACCATAATTTTATTGTAGAGCAATGGCCTCATTTAATGAAATCAGAAAGAAAATGATGTAAAGAAGAATTTGCACCAATCAAAAATGCAAAAATTACATTGCAGTTATTTCTGTATTGAATATTTACAGAACTAAAAATGTAACAACGTCGATGACTATGGCAATCCAAAAAGCATTAATGGACTGAAAGCATTTTAAAATTGTTCATAAAGAAAGTGTGTTAAATTGTTCTGAAAACCTACCTTGTGCTTCCAGTGAATGTTCAGCAATATTTCCTTTAATGCCATACATTACTGAAAATTTATTATAGGTATTGAGTTTAGGTTCCAAAAATGCCACAGGAAAGCAGCTAGCAAAAGCTCCAATGCATTCACCAAGAACAGGCCGATGTCTAAAGATTTTCAGAAAGGACAAAAATAAAAGAAAATTTAAATTACATTAGATTTCATTAAAACAAAAAGCAAAGAACAACAGAAAATTTGAAACAAAAGATGGTTATTAATATTCTGAACTGTTTATTGTTTCCTCCAGAAGATAAATGATGATCTAGAAATAAAATAACTCAATAAAATGTCACTTAAAAATATTGACTTTGAAATGAAATAATAATAAGAAACAAAGATTTATTGTGAGAGGGAATAATACTGAGAATATGGCACTGGAAAATCATCCTCTTTATTGCAAAAAAGATATTGAACTTGCTTACATTTAAGAAAATTTAGCCAAAATATTTCTTTATCACAGAAAATAATATAAATCGTTTTATTCAGTAGTAATGATGTAACAAATAATAAAGTAGCCGCTTAGCATATCGTTAGCTTAAATAGGTTAATAAATTTATAGTTTTATCAATAAAATATCTTTGATTTTATGAGAAACTTAATACTTGTGTAAGTTTTATATACAAGATTTAACATTTTTTCTAAATGCACTATAAATTAATATTGTATGCAATCAAAAATAATTATAAAGCAAGAAAATCTTTACTGCATAAAGCAATTGGAAAGCTGGTTTAGTAAAATTTGAGACAGAGTTAATGCACAAACAGCTGTCAACATTCAGAAATATAACTACATGAAATATAGTTTAGCAAATTAAAAACAAACAAAAATCCAAAATAAATAACATGCAAAATGATAAACATTTAATGAGTTTCAATTTAATAATTTGTGCTACTGCTATTATTATTATTATTATTATTATTATTATTATTATTATTATTCAGTAGTTTTATTTTTATAACGTGCTTTCACTTCACTACCGAGCGCAGCTCTGTGCGCCTTGGGTATGTGCTGTGGTTTGCTGTGGTGCTCTTATGTTTACTGTATTGAAAGTGTTTTGCATAGGATGTGTGCAGTACCCAGTAGTGCAATTTTCTGTATGTTATATATATTTGTAAGTCCTGCTATTTTTGTTATGTATTTGTCTGAATATTTTATTATTATTATTATTATTATTATTATTATTATTATTATTATTATTATTATTATCATCATTATTATTATTATTATCATTATCATTATTATTATTATTATTATCATCATTATTATTATTATTATCATTATCATTATTATTATTATTATTATTATTATTATTTAGGTGGTGAACCAGCAGAATTGTTTGCATGCCAGACAAAATGCTTAGCAGCATTTCGTTCATGTTTACATTCTGAGTTCAAATTCTGCTGAGGTCAGCTTTGCTTTTCATCCTTTCTGGGTCGATAAAATAAATATCAGTCGAATACTGGGTCAATGTAATTGACTATCCCCCTCCCCCAAATTTCAGGCCTTGAGTCTATTATAGAAAGGATTATTATTATTGTTATTGTTGTTTATGATGGTATTATAAGAATTTACATACTTTTGCGAGAACGTGAAATAATTTTTTAATGGAACAGTGGATCTTGAAACACATAAAGCTATAAAAAATAACATGTAAATACTGGGTTGAAAAACTCTTTTGGATTGAAAAATTCAAAGGTTGTCTATTATTTATAGATTTATGAGCTTTGAGACTCACTGTTCAAAAGAGAGTTGTTATTATTATTATTACTTTTAATCTGCATGTTTGTTACATTCACTTGCTGAGACACACTCAGCATCCTAGAGCAAGTGAAGGATAAGAGATGTTACAGTATGACTGAAAGTTTGGGAAGGGGAAGTGGCAGGGGCAGTAGTGAAATATCTTCATGTAATACAACACAGACATTTAAATGGATAGAGTTTTTCTAAGGATGTGGGCAGTTCTTGTCAGCACAATCTTTTAGATTTCTCAGAGACATGGTTGCCCTGGGGTCTTATCTAAATGTTTCTGACATCCTTTTTTTTATCATACCAATAACAGGAACAGTTCTCACTTTAAGATGCCATGTCTTTTGTATTTCAATTTCCAGGTCCTTATATTTTATTATTATTATTATTATTATTATTATTATTATTATTATTATTATTATTATTATTATTAATTTTTGTTTAGCATAATTTTATCCTTTGACATGCATGCAATAAAAATAATTGTAATAGTGTGCCTATATGTATATGTAATTATTATTTTGAACTTGTATTTCAATTAAGGAATTTAAAATATTTTATATTCTTAAAGCTTTGGATTTATAAAATAAACTAAACTAACCAATTACCAGAGAGAAAAACAGAGGAACTCTATAAGCAAAAATTTTGTTTTAAAACTTATATGTGAATAACATTACAAATTGTTGTGGATAAATGATCATTATTGACTAAGATATTTATTGTTGTTGTTGTTGTTTGAGATACATCTTGAAATGACTACTGCTACAAGAGGAACTTATTTCATTAACACTGGAAAGATGAAAGACAATATTAACTCAGGTTTTGATCTCAAAATATAATAATACATAGATACAAAGGTCAGAAATTTGGGAGAGAAAATACTCAGACAGTCAAACTATATTGAGCCCAGTATTTGACAGGCACTCTATTTTATTCAACCAGGTGGGATGAAAAGTAAAGTTGACCTTAGTGGAATTTGAACTCATAATGTATAGAACTGGAATAAAGAATGTAAGGCATTTTAATCCGATATTCTACTGATTCTGTCAATCCACCACTCTTTGGAACATAAGAATGGTTTCAAATTACAGCATGAAGTCAGCAAATGTTTTAGGGGCTGGAATAAGTTGATTTCAACAACCCCAGTGCTCAACTGGAAGTTATTTTATTAACCCCAAATGGATGACAAACGAAGCAAGTTTGGAAGTATCTGAACACAGAATGTAACGCTGGATTAAATGCTGCTAAGCATTTAGTCCATCATACAACTGATTCTGCCAGCTAACTACATAAATGTAATAATAATGGTTAAAATTTCTTATATTGGTACAAGACCAGTCTTTTTTAGGAAGAGGTTAAAATAGATAGAATCGAGTCCCTATATATCACTGGTACTTTATTGACTCTTGAGTTAAGATTTCAGCTGAAATTTCTAAAAAGATGTAACTATACCAATAGGTGTTTTGTCCAACACTTTTGATTCTGTCATCCAATGATAATAGTAATAGTTTTGTTTTGTACATTTTGCATAAGTTACATATTTGTAGGAACAAGTTATAAACGACTACAATATATTACTGGTATTTATTTATTAACCCTTCAAGGATAAATGCAAAAATCTTTCATGTAGTTGCAAACATTAAATCAACTTCAAAAACATTTTGTTGCTAATATTTTTGAAGATTATTAATTAATAATATCAAACTTTTAAAATAGGTACAAGTATAACCTTGTTGGTTTAATAAAACTCATTCTATTTAACCTGAAGAGAAGAATTAAAAATTTAACTGGGGTTGGTATTTGAGTTTTGAAGACTGAGGTTCTCAGTTTTAGATATTGTTCTCTATTAGTAAGTACACCACAACTACCAGCTATATTTCAACGAATTATCATACTATAAATAGATATATAATGCAATCAATCAGCATTCCTTGATTTCAAATTATATCTAAAGAGGAAGCTACAAAACTATTTATACACGTTTTAAAATTATAGAAGCTTAATTATAGAAGCTTAATTGAATAGATTAATTAATACTAATTGACAAAGGAGCATTTAATTGAAAGAAATTTGAAATTTTTGGTAATCTATTCTTGTATCAGTATAGGCCTTTATGCATATAGTATTGATAGACGTGTAATTGTGTTGTGTGTACCTTTCATGTACACTTAGTATTAATCAATGGTTAATAAAATTAAACCTCAAAAATTGTTGTCTAAGAACATTAGGGGTTTTAGCATAGAGCCTACATTTCTAGTAATAATCAGGAAAAGAGTATTTGAAAATACAAACAAATAAATAGAAAACAGACTCAAGGTGAGGAACATATTAAAAGATAATCTAAAATAATTGTAACAATTGTAATAAACTAAACATTTTCAACTTCAAAAAACATTTACTTTTCACACAGTATGTGATGTATAGAATTGTAATTAAACCAAAATGATGGTAACAAACTGAAATTTTAAATTGTATTGCACTTTTTGAATCTCCTCTAAAATACATATATATTGGTATTATTTAATATTTTGACTCATAATGTGCTGCTTTAATTTAGATATGAATAATTTGAATAATTATAAAATATGCAAGTTGTAATACAACAAGGAAGGCATACAATAAATAGCAAAACAAAATAACAATGGCAAGAATATAGATAGATAAATAGTGATAATGTGGCATTGAAGCTGTGCGACAACAAATGATATTTATGGCAGAGTCACAAATATTAACATAGGTGCTCAGATATACTCATGTATTTATAAATAAATAAGGAAGTGTTTTTGAACTAAAGTGATCTACTCTCATCTAACAATTTTAATGTATGAGGTTAAGTAGTTTATATGTTGTGCAGTGTGCCAAACTTAAAGAAAAATATGAGAAACTGAATATATTGGGGGGAAAATAATAAAGATGCTGCTGTTGTTGCCTAGAAAGTTAAGTATTTAATAAACAATATACTTTTTCTTTTCAAATGTTATTTATCAGAAATAGAACTAACTTATGCCATTTATGTCATAAATTCTTTTATCGTTTTTAATTTTTGAAAAGCAATCTAATAGAAAAAGTAATTTAATTTGAAGCTATGAGTTAATTAGTAATTTTTTTGTTAAACTAGTTATGATTTTATATCATGAATTAAATGAATTTAATTAAAATATAAAGTTAACATATCCAAGAAAATATTGAAATACAATTTGTTTGTGATTCTTGAGAAGCTGAAAATTATATAGAATTTGGTATTGCATTAGTTTTAAAATATAGTTACTAAGTGAGTAGCTGAAAGAAGTTTAACCATTCAGATTGGAAATATTAGAGTACAATTAACGTTCTTCCAATTTAGAATGTCTGGTTATCTGTTCTGATGATATTAAAGATCAAGTATGTTAATAATTATTGGCATTGATGAAAGGACATGAAAATGGACAGATAGTAATGTATGGAGGTACATTAGGGTATGTGAAGGTTAGGCTTTAGCATCAAGATGCTACTCTATCCCAAGTAAGATTCCTAGAAAATCTGGCAACTATTTCTG